>NW_027397095.1:8230176-8484957 GCF_003265705.2 Callorhinus ursinus
GTGGCCTCCCAATCTCCACCTGGAGGAGCTGAGAACTCGGGGCCCCGCTCCTCAGTGTGCCCCCAGGGAAAAGCAGTCACTTCCGTGTCCCCGGTCTCCGGCCGCACTCCGTGCTCACCCGGCCTGTGATCGAGTTGCTATCTCTGGCACCCGACCCCGCGCGGAGTCTCCAAACCCAGCAGATCCCTGCAGTGCGTTCCCGCACTGCTCCTCCCCGGGAAGGAAGGGGAGTCTCCCCGGATCTGCCGCCTGCTGGGTCCCTGCTGGAGAAGCCGTGCCCGACTGGGCTGCAGATCACAGTTTATGGCAACCCCGAGCTGAGAGTCCGCGCCTCGGCTCTGTCTCTGCAGCCGGCTTCCCCGCTCTGATACCTGGGAGCTCTGGCGCACTCAGGCACCCCCGGTCTCTCTGTGACCCCAAGGGTCCTGAGACCACACTGTCCCGGGAGGATTCCACCCCCCGCTTAGCCACTGCAGCGACGTTCCTCCGCCGAGCCAACTTCTAAAAGGTCCGATTTTGTGCTCCGCGGCTCTATCACTTGCCAGAAGCGGCCGGCGGAGGCCCCTCCCCCGCCGTCTATCCTCCCGAATATTGCCTCGGATTCACTTCTCTGCACGCCCTACCTTCCAGTAAGTGGTCGCTTCTCTGTTCAGAGAGTTGTTGCTACTCTCCTGTTCGATCTCCTGTTGAGTTCGTAGGTGTTCAGAATGGTTTGATCCCTATTCAGCTGAATTCCTGAGACCAGACGAAATCTAGGTCTCCTACTCCTCCACCATCTTGCTCCGCCCCCTCTCTAATATTGCAAGCATCTTATAAAACCATGCACTTTGAATTTTTACCCCCCAATAAAGTGCATGGCATAATAAGTGCCTAATATAATTTGAACAAATTCATTTTCTGATTTTTAAGTAAAAATGAGATTTATTTGGCTTTCCTGATGCTTAGGAGGATCTCACTTCTTTATAAATGAAAATTGTAACATCTGTATATATTTAATGGAATTAGATAATTTTCATATACCCAACTCTGGATAGTCATGTTAACATTCTTTTTATCTTTGAGAGTTGGTATATTGCATTAAGAGAGGGCACTCTCTTTAGTACATTCTATCTTGTGGGGGCTATTAACATGTCGTTTGCACCAAAAATTTCAGTTATATACACACATTTCCACTCACCTTCAGCAATATTAGTACAGTAAAATTAGATATTCACCACAGTAATTTCCAAATAGTTGTTCAGCATGGTATTATGTGTAGTACTGAGAATAGCAATGATGTCCTGGTATAAAAAAGATGTTTCATCTTTTTCACCTTTATTGGTCCATTTTTGAAAAAAAAATGATTAGAAGTAATCTGGAGAACTAACATTCCATTGAATTTTACCCTTAATCAATATATGCTCTCATTTAGCAGGAAGTAGTTACTATGATTTTTTTTTCTTTTTGGTATAAATATGAGATGACCATAAAGTGAATGAATCCTTAGAAGAAATAATCTATTTTAATCCAAAACTACTACGGCAATTGAAAAAGTGGCATTGGCATTTTCACTAGGTCACATGGTTTTGTTATTTCTACAAATTTAAAAACATTATGGATTATTGCACCAACTCTTACCAGGTGATCAATTTATTCTTTGAGTATTAGTTGTTGATCAAGGTACTAAGCAGTATCTCAGTGTTAATTCTGGGAAATGATATATAGGTTAAGATTATCTTCAGGACTCTTCTATGTAATGCAACCACTGCTAATCCATTTACGGATGCCCATATGCAGGGAATGGCCAGCAATCCCTATACCGATGGATGAAAGATTACTCCAAACTTTGCCGTGAAAGAGAGGAGAAGGCAAGGGGGTCAACGCTCAGAGATGAAGAATTTTTGCTCTTCTTTGCTCCCGTTTTTATTGGTCCTTCAGGATAATCACAACTCCTTTATTCACTGTTTGTCAAGCACTTGATGTGTGACAAGGGGTCTTACTGAAACTGGGAGGATTTATGGAAAAGATAAGATATGCTAATCTGCATGTTCTACTAAACACAGCCTAAGGGACAATGCATACATCTCTTAGGTCACAGCGCAGCTGTTTGGGTTAAGAGAGCTTCAGGGAAAGTAATTCCCCCCCAGCATTCCAACAGCAGAGTGGTCGTGCAGGCTTCAGCATTCCAAAGGTCTACGCCCTTCGAAACCCTCCCTTGCCCCCAGCGGCCTCTGCATTACATTTTAGCAAACCAGATATTTTGGCTGATTTCATGCTCTACATTAACCCCAACACCCATACACTCATATAATATCTTATCTCTCAAATTTCCATCATTATGCACAGTGACATCACTTAGGCTTTGAGATATGGCCTTACATAGGAATTCTCTAGGTATTTTTGTCCACCATGCTAAAAAACATCACAAAATCTGACATCTAGGAGTGGCTTACTCCCCATGTAAATTGCAAACATTGTTTCAGATGTGCCATATTAATTCTAATGAAAGTTTAACCATTCCAATTTTTTGGCAATATCCCACAAGTCAGCATTAAATAGACCCCATTGTGTAACTCCTATTTACTAAGTTTGTTTTGTATTAGCAATCAGATAGAGGTATATTCATTTTTATATGTCAGTTGTACTTTCAACATCTTCCTGGAATCGTATTTTCTGAAAAATAAGTTGAATTTTTAAATGAGATATAAAGCTTTTAAAATTATAAAGCATATTTGTGAATGGGAGCCAGAAGTTAGTGTAAAATAGGAATGTTTATGTAAGTGTATTTAAACTTGGGATGATTATGTAAAATATTTTTATTGGTCTTTACATTGATCTTTATTTAGCCTGTACAAAGTGAACATATTTTATAAGCTACTAAAGGTATAAGAGTTGATTCTATATAGAAACTATTTATGTACTCAACAGAACAACAAAAAAATGATATCGTGGTTTACTCATTTAAACTAACTCTATTCGGGCGCCTGGGTGGCTCAGTCATTAAGCGCCTGCCTTCGGCTCAGGTCATGATCCCAGGGTCCTGGGATCGAGTCCCGCATTGGGCTCCCTGCTCAGCGGGAAGCCTGCTTCTCCCTCTCCCGCTCCCCCTGTTTGTGTTCCTGCTCTTGCTGTCTCTCTCTCTGTCAAATAAATAAATAAAATCTTTAAAAAAAGATAAAATAAACTAACTCTCTTCTAAACAACCTCAAGATTCAAAAAATGAGGACTATAGCAAGAAAATAATAGTTTCAAAGAGAAGGATCATTTAGAGAACAAATATTATGATCATGTCTAAGTATAGAAGTATTAAAATAATTTATGGAAATATATTTTTAAAACATAAAATACTGGTCATGCTCCCATGGATTTGGAGATATAAAAAACTTGCTAAAGCACGGTAGTAATTAAAAATGTTTATCATTTTCCAACAGGTCATTGCTAGTCATGGCTTTTTTCCCAGACATTCCTTCCTTGTATGTGTCTTTAGTTTCACTTAAGAGGGTGATTTTTTTTTTTAAGTATCATTAAAAAAAACATGCCTCGGGCAAATATACAAACTACATTTTATTTCTCCCTGGCTTATTTTTTGTGACTATCTTAAAGGTATTGTCTGTGATCCTAACAAATTAGAAACTTATTTTCCCTTTGTGTTTTCAAGTGCAAATGGAAATAAAAGCCACAATAAATTTTGAATCATTCATATTTTCCTACAATTTAGAACTGAAAATGGATGAAGGAGAAAATGGAGCCTAATTTTGGCTGGTCTTTGGACACTTGCTTCTTTTGTTGAGGTCAGTATTTCTTCAAGTATGGTCTTAGAACTAGCTACCCTAAAGTTATCTGGGATGTTACCAAACCAAACCAAACCAAACAAAATTCAGATTCCTGACTGGGCCCAGAAATACTCATTTAAACAATAGTCATCAGAGATATGGATGCCCTTCTAAATTTGGGAAAAATTGGCTCAGCATTGAGCTTCCAATTATCTGGTATCTCTCAGAGCTCATTTTACTTATTGTTTGTTCTTTTTTTTTAAATTTAAATTCAATTAACTTACGTATAGTGAATTATTAGTTTCAGAGGTGTGTTTATGTTTGTTAACCTGAGCAAATTACAAATTACATGGAAGAAAGCCAGGTATGATTTAAATGCTTAATGACATTTTAAGCTCAGGCTTTGGCTATGATGTTCTTATTCCTACTTGCTAGTGTGACAGTCTAAGGAATTTATCTCAGCTAAATTTTCCTATACATCCTCAGAACCTAGAAAATTATGTGGAACACAGTATGTGCTCAATTAATTTTAACTGAAAAAAATGAGAAAACTCAAAATTTAAATAATAAATTTCATTCTCTTAAAATATAAAAAAAAATGCAGTGGGGCTCATCACACTTTATATTTGACTTCACTGACAAATGTTATTTGATTTGACAAATATTGATTATGTGAGTATTCATTTTTACTTAATAATGTAAGATCTTAACATCTCATTTTTTCCTCTATATGTGTTTATCAGGATTGATTTATAAATGGTCTGCCATACTTAAGAGGATTTACACTTAAGAGATTTTTAAAAGTTTTCTTTTGATTTTAATTTCTTTTTTAAGATTTATTTATTTATTTGAGAGAGACAGCATGAGTGGGGGGGCAGAGGGAGAATCTCAAGCAGACTCCATGCTGACCATGAAGCCTGACACAGGGCTTGATCCCTGAGCCAAAACCAAGAGTCTGATGTTCATCTGACTGAGCCACCCAGGTGCCACTTGATTTGAATTTCTTCAGACAGTATGCTTCATTTAAAAGCCAGCTTTACATTTGAGGAGATCTATAACATTTTAACATTTATTTCTATTATCCCATGATACTATTTTTAAAATGTTTTTTCCCAGAAACACAATAGGCTCCTTGTAAATGGAAAAAACAACTGAACTGAGAAGGATTTTTTTTTTATCTTTTCTTTTAAAGATTTTATTTATTTATTTATTTGAGGGAGAGAGAGAACAGGGACAGGGGGAAATGGACAAGGAGACTCTGTGCTGACCAGAGAGCCTGACACAAGACTCAATCCCACAATCCTAAGCAGTATTTTATGATTGACAAATTGATATGTATTGACCTTTTACCCTCCTTTTTCAAGGTCTATAGCTGGGACTTATAACAGTATAAAAATTATTTTCAATATGGGGTACTTATTTTATCTTGCTTTTTAAAGAATTACCTCACAAGTTTATATTTTCCTTTTTTAATATAAACTACTTAAAAATGTTTTTATTGAAATATAACACAGGAAAGTTCACAAATCACAAGTGCACAATGGATAGAATTCTCACAAATTCAATTCACCCTTGTAACCAACAACAGCCAGATCAGCAACCAGAACAATACTGGCCCATCAACACCCCCCCATACCTCCTTTCAGTCATTACCTCCTCCTCATTCCTCAAAAGGTGACTGTCATGATTCTAACACCATGAACCAGTTTTGTCTGTTTTTGAATTTGTTCTTTTGAGTTTGCCTTCTTTCACTCTGTGTTACATCCTTGAGGTCTTGAATTTATCAAATGCTATTGTCTTCATCAATTTTGAAATGATCATGTAATTCTGTCTTTTATCCTGTTAGTATGGTGCATTACATAAAATTATTTATTTTTTAATATTAAACCAATTTTGCTTTTTTGAAATAATCCTCTCTTGATCCTTTTGCATTATCTTTCCATATGTTATTGGGCTGGATTTATTACAATTATATTTAGTATTTTAAATTTGTATTATTAAGAGACTTATCAGTAATATTTCTATTTCTATTATTATTATTATTAATTTCCAGTTTAGGTATTAAGTTCCGTTGGCCTCATAAAAAGTAAGGGAACGGTTCCTTTTTTTCCTATTCTGTGGGAATGATTGGGTAAATTTGTTCTTTTTTTTCTGACTTAAATACTGAGAAGAATTCATCAGCACAGCTCTCTGGCACAGAGTATATTTGTAGTAAGATTTATAATAACAAATTCAATTTATTTAAAGGATCTAAGATGGTTGGTTTTCTAGTTCTTGTGTCAATTTTACTTGATTACAGTTTCCAAGAAGTCTGTTCATTTAATCTAAGTTTACAAATTTATAAAATTGTTCATAATAATCTCATATCTTTTTATTTATCTTTAAGATATAAATTATATATAGTGAAGTACTCCAAACTAACAACATACTAACACTTTACACACATACACACACAGATTTATTATACATATGTATATGTATATATACATATGTATGTATATATATATATGACCCAAATCATTATTTGTGTGTGGATATAAATGTATTTATATGGATATATGTACACATATACTGACACATATATCAACCTTCTTCTCAGAATGTTCCTTTCACCCACTATTCTATCACCACAATTTAGTTTTGCCTGTTTGTAAACTTCATGTAGATAGAATCATATGGAATGTGTCATGGCTCTAACTCTTTTCACTCAACATTTTATCTGTGAGATCTATCCATATTGTTGCAAGTATCACTAGGTTTTTTAAACTGCTGTAGAATATTTTATTATAGTAATATACTACATTATATTTACCCATTTTACTGTTAATGGATATTTTTTCTATTTATTGAATATTTTATATAAAGCTGCTATGAATATCTTTGTATATATTTTATAGTGGATGTCAATTCTTATTTATGTTGGATATACACTCAGGAATGAAATTGCTGCATTGTAAAGTAAGTTTATGAGTAACTAAAGTAGGTACTAACGTTTTTAAAAAGTTGTACTATTTTACAATTCCATCAGCAATGTAAGACGGCTCTAGTTGTTTCACATCCTTGCCAAGTGTTGGCATTAGCCTTTTTTTTTTTTTTTTCCATTCTGGTATATGTGCAGTGGTATGTTATTGTGGTTTTTACTTGCATTACCTTAAGCAGTAAAAATGTTTATCACCTTTCCATATATTTATGGTCCATTTTGATTTCCTCTTTTGTCAAGTGTCTCTTCAATTCATAACCCATGTTAAAAATTGGGTTTCTGTTTTTCTTATTTATTTATGAACTTCATTTTTTCTAGGTGTAAGAACTTTGTCAAATACGTGTATTCTGAAAAATCTCTTCATAACTTATACCTTCTTTATTTTCTTGATAGTGTCTTATAATAAACAGAACTTTTTTAAGTCAAATTTAGCAATTTTAAAATTTTATAATTAAAAGTGATTTTGGTGTGTTGACAGAAATTTTTCAAGTTTTTATTTAAATTCCAGTCAGTTAATATACAGTGTACTATTAATTTCAGGTATAGAATTTAGTGATTCATCACTTACATACAACACCCAGTGCTCATCACAAGTGCACTACTTAACACCCATCACCCATTTAACCCATGCCCCCACCTACCGCCCCTCTAGTAACTCTCAGTTTATTGTCTATGGTTAAGACTCTGTTTTAGGGTTTTCCTTTCTCTTTTTCCCCCATTTTCATTTGTTTTGTTTCTTAAGTTCCACATATGAGTGAAATCATATGGTATTTGTCTTTCTCTGGCTGACTTATTTCACTTAGCATAAGTGAGGCTCCATCCAGGTCATTGCAAATTGCAAAATTTTATTCCTTTTTATGGCAGAATAATATTCCATTAGATAGATGATGATAATAGATAGATAGATGGATAGATAGATAGATAGATGATAGAGAATAGATGGATAGAAAGATAGATACCACCAGCATATTTTGCAGAACTAGAAGAAACAATCCTAAAATTTGTATGGAAAAACAAAAGACCCTGTATTGTCAAAGCAATCTTGAAAAAGAAAACCAAAGCTGGAATCATAATTCTGGACTTCCTTTATCCATTCATCAGTCAATGGACATTTGGGCTCTTTCCATAATTTGGCTATTGTTGACAATCCTGCTATAAACACTGAGGTGCATGTATCCCTTTAAATCAGAATTTTTGTATCCATTGGGTAAATATGGAGTAGTGCAATTGCTAGATTGTAGCAGTGTTCTATTTTTAACTTTTTGAGGAACCTCCATACTGTTTTCCAGAGTGTCTACACCAGTTTGCATTCCCACCAGCAGTGTGAAGTTTCCCCTTTCTCCACATCTTTGCCAATACCTATTGTTTCCTTTGTTGTTAATTTTAGCCATTCTGACAGGTGTGAGGTGGTATCTCATTGTCGTTTTGATTTGTATTTCCCTGATGGTGAGTGATGTTGAGCATCTATTTATATGTCTGTTAGCCAATTGGATGTCTTCTTTGGAAAAATGTCTACCCATGTCTTCTGCCCCTTTCTTAACTGGATTCTTGGTTTTTGGGTGTTGAGTTTGATAAATTCTTTATAGATTTTGGATACTAATCCTTTATCAGATATGTCATTTGCAAGCATTCTTCCATTCTGAAGATTGCCTTTTAGTTTTGTTGATTGTTTCCTTTACCGTGCAGAAACTTCTTATCTTGATGAAGTCCCAATAGTTCATTTTTGCTTTTGTTTCCCTTACCTCAGGAGACATATTTAGTAAAAAGTTGCTGCAGCCAATGTCAAAGAGATTGCAGCCTGTGTTCTCCTCTAGGATTTTGATGGAGTCCTCTCTCACATTTAGGTCTTTCATCCATTTTGAGTTTATTTTTGTGTATGTTGTAAGGAAATGGTTCAGTTTCATTCTTTTGCATGTTGCTCTCCAGCTTCCCAACACCATTTGTTGAAGAGACTCTTTTTTTTCCATTGGATATTCATTCCTGCTTTGTCGAAGATGAGTTGATCAAAAAGTTGAGGGTTCATTTCTGCGTTCTTTATTCTGTTCCATTGATCTATTTGTTTGTTTTGGGGCGAGTACCACGATGTCCTGATCACTACAGCTGTAACATAACTCAAAGTCCAGAATTGTGATGCCTCTGCTTTGGTTTTCTTTTTCAGTGCTCGCTTCGGCAGCACATATACTAAAATTGGTTTTCTTTTTCAAGATTGCTTTGGCTATTCATGATCTTTTGTTTTCCATACAAATTTTAGGATTGCTTGTTCTTGTTCTGTGAAATATGCTGGTGGTATTTTGATAGGGATTGCATTAAATGTGTACATTGCTTTGAACAGTATAGATATTGCAACAATATTTGTTCTTCCAATCAAGGAGCATGGAATGTTTTTCCATTTCTTTGTGTCTTCAATTTCTTTCATAAGGATTCTATAGTTTTCAGAGTACAGATCTTTTACCTCTTTGGTTAGGTTTATTCCTAGGTATCTTATGGGTTTGGATGCAATTGTAAATGGGATCAATTCCTTGATTTCTCTTTCTACTGCTTCATTATTGGTGTATAGAAATGTAACAGATTTCTGTACATTGATTTTGTATCCTGTGATTTTACTGAATTCATGTATCAATTCTAGCAATTTTTTGGTGGAGTCTTTTGGGTTTTCTGTATAGAGTATCATGTTACATGCAAATAGTGAACATTTTACTTCTTCTTTGCTTATTTGGATGCCTTTTATTTCTTTTTGTTGTCTGATTGCTGAGACTAGGACTTCCAGTACTATGTTAAATAGCAGTGGTGAGAATGGACATCCCTGTCTTGTTTCTGACCTTAGAGGAAAAGCTTTCAGTTTTTCATCCGCATTGAAGATGATATTAGTTGTGGGTCTTTTGTATATGGCCTTTATTAGGTTGAGTTATGTTCCCTCTGTTCCTAGTTTGTACAGAGTTTTTATCATGAATAGATGTGGTAGTTTGTCAAACTCTTTTCCTGCATCTATTGAGAGGATCATATTGTTCTTATCCTTTCTTTTATTAATGTGGTGTATCATGTTGTTTATTATTTGCAAATATTGAACCACACTTGCAGCCCAGGAATAAATCCCACTAGATCGTGGTGAATGATTCTTTCAATGTATTGTTGGGTTTGATTTGCTAGTATTTTGTTGATAACTTCTGCACCCATTTTCATCAGGGATATTGGCTTGTAGTTCTCTTTTTTAGTGGAATCCTTGTGTGGTTTTGGAATTAGGGTAATGCTGGCCACATAGAATGAGTTTGGAAATTTTCCTTCCATTTCTATTTTTTTGGAATAGTTTGAGAAGAATTCTTTAAATGTTTGACAGAATTCCCCTGTGAAGCCATCTGGCCCTGAACTTCTGTTGGTTGGGAGATATTTGATTACAAATTCAATTTCTTTGCTGGTTATGTGTCTGTTCCTGTTTCAGTTTTGGTAATTTATATGCTTCTAGGAATCTATCCATATCCATTTCTTCCAGATTGTCTGATTTGTTGGTGTATAATTTTTCATAATATTCTCTTATAGTTGTTTGTATTTCTGTGGTATTGGTATTTCTCCTCTCTCATTATTTATTTGAGTCCTTTCTCTTTTCATTACATCTAAGTATTTATACATTTTATTATTTTTTTCAAAGAACCAGCTCCTGGTTTCATTTATCTTTTCTACTGTTTGTTGTTGTTGTTGTTGTTGTTGTTTCTGTACCATTTATTTCAGCTCTAATCTTTATTATTTCCCTTCCTCTGATTGTTTTAGGCTCTGTTTGTTGTTCTTTTTCTAGCTCCTTTAGGTGTAAGGTTAGGTTGTATATTTGAGTTTTTTTTTTCTTGCTTCTTGAGGTAGGTCTGTATTACTATATACTTCCCTCTTAGTGCTGCTTTTGTTTCATCCCAAAGGTTTTGGACTGTCGTGTTTTCATATTCATTTGTTTCCATTTATTTTTTAATTTCTTCTATAATTTCCTGGCCCATTCATTCTTTACTAGTATGTTCTTTAATCTCTATGTATTTGTGCTCTTTCCAAATTTTTCCTTGTGGGTGATGTCAAGTTTCATAGCATTGGGGTCAGAAAATATGCATGGTATGATCTCAGTCTTTCTGTACTTGTTGAGGCTTGATTTGTGACCCAGTATATGCTCTATTCTGGAGACTGTCCCATGTGCACTTAAAAAGAATGTGCGTTCTGTTGCCTTAAGATGAAATGTTCTGAATATATCTGTGAAGTCCATCTGGTCCAGTGTGTCATTCAAAGCCTTTGTTTCTTTATTGATTTTCTGTTTAGATATTCTGTCCATTGATGTAAGTGGGTTGTTAAAATACCCTAATTATTGTATTATTATCAATGAGTTTCTTTATGTTTCTTTTTTTTAAAGATTTTATTTATTTATTTGACAGAGAGAGACACAGTGTGAGAGGGAACACAAGCAGGGGGAGCGGGAGAGGGAGAAGCAGGCTTCCCGCCTAGCAGGGAGCCCGATGTGAGGCTTGCTCAATCCCAGGACCCTGGGATCATGACCTGAGCTGAAGGCAGATGCTTAATGACTGAGCCACCCAGGCGCCCCTCTTTGTTTCTTATTGTTTTCTCTATTGGGATCTCCCATGTTGGGAGTATAAATATTTACAATTGTGGATCTTCTTGTTGGATAGTTCACTTTATTATGATATATTGCCTTTCTTTATCTCTTGTTACAGTCTTTGGTTTAAAATCTAGTTTTTCTAATAGGAGTATAGCTTTCTTTTGATGTCCATTTGCATGATAAATGGTTCTCCATCCCCTCGCTTTCTATCTTCAGGTGTCTTTAGGTCTAAAATGAGTCTTTTGTAGACAGCATATATATGGGTTGTTTGTTTTTTTTATATCCATTCTGATACCCTATGTCTTTTGACTAGAGCATTAAGTCCATTTACATTCAGAGTGATTATTGATAAATATGTATTTAGTGTCATTTTGTTACTTGTCCTGTCAGTGTTTCTGGGGATTTTTCTCTGTGCCTTTCTAGTCTTTTTTTTTTTTTCTTTTGGTATTTCCTTCTCACTCAAAGAGTCCCCTTTAATATTTTTTCTAGGGCTGGTTTAGTGCTCATGGACTCCTTTAGTTTTTGTTTGAGAAACTCTTTATCTTTCCTTTCATTCTGAATGATAGTCTTGCTGAATAAAGTATTCTTGGTTGCATATTTTTCCTATTCAGCATGTTGAATATATCATCCCACTCTCTTCTGGCTTACCAAATTTCTGTGGATAGATCTTCTGCTAACCTTATTGGTCTTCCCTTGTAAGTTAGGGACTTCTTTTGTCTTGCTGCTTTTAGGATTTTTTCTTTATCACTATATTGCAAATTTAACTACAACATGTCTTGGTGTTGGCCTGCTTTTGTTAATTTTGATGGGAGTTCTCTGTGCTTCCTGGATTTGGATGTCTGTTTCCTTCCCCAGATTAGGGAAGTTTTCAGCTATAATTTGCTCAAATAAACCTTTTGCTTCCTTTTCCCTCTCTTTCTTCTGGGGCTCCTATGATACAAATGTTATGTTTAATGGAATCCCTGAGTTCCCTAAGTCTACTTTTGTGATCCATAATTTTCTTTCTCTCTTGTCTTCAGCTTAATTATTTTCCATAATTCTATCTTCTGTATCATTTATTTGTTCCTCTGCTTTTTCCATCCTTGGGTCATTACATCCAGTCAGTTTTGATTCTTGGTTATTGCATTTTTCATTTCAGCCTGATTGTTTTTTAGCTCTTTTATCTCTGCAGTAATGGTCTCCCTGATGCCTTCCATGCTTTTCTCAAGCCCAGCTAGCATTCTTATGATTGTTGCTTTAAATTCTGGATCAGGCATGTAACTTATATTTGTTTTTATTAGATTCGTCACCGTGACCTTTTCTTGTTCTTTCTTTTGGGATGAATTCATCTATCTTGGCATTTTGTTTAGGTCTCTGTCCTCTTCTATGTGTTCCAAAAACCTGTTATGTTTCATGCTCCTGAGAATAATGGCTTTATGAAGAAGAGGTCGTATAAAGTCTAGGGCCTGGCACTTCAGGAAGTGTCTCTACTGTGTGTTGCATGTACTCTGCTGCTGTGTTTTGGCTGCTCTGTCTTTCAGGTCAGTTGTCTGCATAGGCTCTCTTTGTATGCATAGGGGAGTGTTTGGAACTTGACCAGAGTGTAGCAAGCTTTAACTAGGTGTGCTCTGTTCTGCTTGTTAAAAGGGACTTGATGCTATTTCCACTAGAGCTGAGGCTTTGCAGAACTCTATGGTCAGTAGACATGGTGTATGTGGGATTTTGTGCTGGTCTTCTGGGGAAGGAGCCTGCTGCACTTGTCCTTAGGTACATTTGCCAGAGGAAGGTAGTACTAGCAAAGCTCAGGTGGGTGGCATTGGTGAAAGGTTAGGCAGCCAGTGTTGGCTCTATGCTGCTTACTGGAGTTGGTTTATGCTGAGGGGTGCAGTGGTAAATGGCACCAGCCAGCAACTTTGCCACCGAGGAGGGGAGGTGGTGCATGCTGCTCTCAGAGAAGTTCTTTTAGAGGAGTGAGTAATTTCCCCTCGTGCATCACAGGTGTTTTTCAGATTACTGTTTTGACACTATCTGTTCTGGGTCTCTTGCCTGCCTGGAGCAGTGCAGTGCACCTTGGACTCTACCACTGTCAGACCTGTTAACTTTTAAAATTCTAAACTTCAGGGACCTGATGTGGCAGGGACCTGCCCTGGTCCTCTGGGAAAGGGTCTCACAGCACAGTGACTGATGCAGGCTTGACCCAGAAGGGCAGTCAAACCAGAGCTCAGGATGTGGGATTTTTAGCAAAGCAGGCCAAACAACTAGTGTCTGGGTTACTGCCCTCAGCAGGTGTCTCTGAGCCTATGCTGAGGGGGTGGGGAGAGAAATACTGCCTGCCAGTTCTTTTGTACCCAGAGAGGCAATGCTACCTCTCACAGATGTGCTCCAAAAAGTATGAACAATCTCTTTCAGTGTGCCTTAGGTGATCCTCACATCACACATGCTGCCCCAGGGTTGTTGGCCTGCATCCTCTCCAGGAGTAGGGCAGCATCCTCAGGTCTCTATCCCAGCCAAGGCCAGGGACCTCTAAAATTCCAGTCTTTGAGCCCTGCTGGTTGCAAAAACTCATGAAAGTCAGCCCCTCTAATTTTTCCAGCCAATGACTTTGGGGAAAGTGTGATCACAGGGAAGTGTGGATCCCTGTGTAGTCCACTCTGCCTTCTGCAAAGAGACCAGAGGTCCCTCCTTTCTTCAGTACCTGCAATCTCCACACTTCCTACCTTCCTCTATGTGGCCTCTTCTCTCCCTTTAGTTGTACAGTTTGTTCTTTCAGTTCTCAGGTTGATTTCTTGGGCATTCAGAATAATTTGATAGTTATCTAACTGTATTTGAGGGATAAGGCAAACATAAGGTCTTCCTATTATGCTGCTATCTTAGCTCCCCCTTGAATGAAGGTAATATTTTTTTCTTATCCCAAACTAATTAAGATATTCTTCTTTGTTTCCTCTAGAAGCTTTATTTTTCAGCTCTCATATTTATATATATGATCATTCTCCATTTGACAGAATCAAGATTTTCTTCCACATAGATATCCAATTTACCAAGTGCCTTTTCTTTTTTCCCCAATTAATTGCAGTGGACTCTTCGATGAAAATCGTGTGGGCATCAGTATGTGGACACTCTATTCCATAATTTATTTGCTGTCTTTACACCAACACCAAACTATTTTACTTTCTTCATAGTAAATCTTGAAAATTGATCATATAAATCCTCCAGGTTTATTCTTTTATGCAATACTGTGTTGGATATTCTTGGACTTTTGCATGTCCATATTTTGAGAAATAGCTTGCTAATTTAAAAAGAAATCTGGAATTTAAAATAATCTAGGGTTTTAATTTGTATTCTATTACATCTATAAAATATTTAGGGATATTTCACATAGTTGCAATACTGAGATTTTCTTCCAAGAACATAGTGTATTATTTTATTTATTTAAGACTTTATACCAGTAATAATTTATAGTTTTTAGTATAGAGTCCTTGCACAACTTCACTTAGATTGCTTTCTAGGTAATTTATATTTTTAAGTGTATTATAAATGATACTTAAAATTTTATTTTCCACTTTTAAATGCTACTATCTAGAAATACAATTGAAATTTGTGCATTGGCTTTGTAAGTAATAAAATTGCCAAACTCCCTTCTCATTTCTAATACTTTTGGGGGTGGGTAGGAGATTGTGTATTATCTGAGAAGACAAGTTTTATTATTCTTTTTCAATCTCAGTCAGTACCTTTTATTTTTGGTCTGCCTGGTTTAAGTGCTTTGGGTAACACCTTCAATACAATGTCGAATAGAAATAATGATAGGAAATACACTTTCATTGTTCTTAAATTCAGGGGAAAGTTTATAATATTTCATCATTAAGTATGATGCTTACTATGTTTTTTGAAGATAACCCTTTTCCAATTAAGAAACTTCCCTTCTATTCCTAGTTTGCTAGAGTTTTATTTTTGTTTTGTTCTGTTTTTTTAACCCTTGGCTGAGTATTGAATTTTGTCAAATGTATTTTATGAATCTAGCTAGAATTATCATATTTTTTGCAGCAAATTTCATTGATTTTCAAATATTAAAATGACCTTGCATTTCTGAAAAAAAATCACTGGATTTGATTTGTTAATATTTCTTAATGTTTTTATATCTATGATATATATTTTAATTAGGTAATTTTGCTATTCATATTGTTCTTATCTTTATTGATTTATCATCTGCTTGTTCTATTGGTTATCATGAAAAGTATGTTTATATCTTACAGTGCAATAGTAGATATATATTTTTCCTTTGAGCATCATCATTTCTTTCTTTATAAATATTTAAATCTATGTTATTCAGGGCATATACATTTGGATTTTTTTTTCCTGGTGAACTGACCATTTTACCTTTTTTTAAAATAACCTTCCCTCCACTAATTTTATTGAGAAATAATTGACAAACATCACTATATAAGTTTAAGATGTACAGCATAATGTTTTGATTCACATATATTGAGAAATGATTAGCACAATAGGTTTAATTAACATCCATTATCTCATGTAGCTACAATAAAAAGAAAAGAAAAAACATTTTTGTCTTGAGAACCTTAGGATCTACTTTCTCAACATCTCCTATATATCATACGGCAGTGTTAATGATAGTCATTATATTGTGCATTATACCCCTAGTATTTATTTATCTTATAACTGCAAGTTTGTACCGCTCTCATTTAATTCTTTCACCCTTCATCCATGCCCACACCCACCTCTGGTAATCAAAAATATAACCTTCTTTTTCTATAAGTTTTGTGGGTCAAATGGTAACTGTATTTTTAATTTTTTTAAGGCATCTCCATACTGTTTTCCATAGTGACTGTACCAATTTACAAACTTACCAACAGTGCATAAGGTTTCCCTTTTCTCCACCTCCATGCTAGCATTTGTTATCTCTTGTCTTTTTGATGATGGTCTTTCTAATAGGCAGGAGGTGATATCTCATTGTGGTTTTAATTTGCTTTTCCCTAATAATGACTAGTGATGTTGAACATCTTTTCATGTACGTGTTGGCCATTTGTATATCTTCCTTGGAAAAATGTCTATTCAGGCCATTGCACATTTTTAAATTGGATTCTTTGGTTTTTGTTTTTTTTTCTTTTTTTGCTATTGAGTTGTATGAGTGCTTTATATTTTTTTTATATTAACCTCTTATCATATATATGGTTCGCAAACATTTTTCTCCCATTCTGTCAGTTCTCTTTTCACTTTGTTGGTCTTTTTTTTTTTTTTTTTTTTTTTTTTTGCTGTGCAGAAGCTTTTTAGTTTGATAGTTCCACTTGCTTATTTTTTGTACTTGTACTTGAGATATGATTGCCAAAACTCATTACCAATATTCATGTCAAGGAGTTTTTTTTTCTTGTTTTCTTTTAGGAGTTATATGGTTTCAGGTCTTACATTTAAGTCTTTTAACCATTTTGAGTTTATTTTTGTGAATGGTATAAGACAGAGGTCAACATTTCATTCTTTTAAATGTGACTATCCAATTTTCCTAGCACTATTTTGAAATACCCTTTTCATCTTTAGGAATGTTTCTTGTTTTTTCTTTTTTTCTTTTTGTCCAATATTATTATAGACACACCAGATTTCTTTCAATTAGAATTTGCATGGTGTATTATCTTCTGTTTTTCTGTTTTAAAATTTATTCGCAGCATATAATTGCTTTTTATTTGATCTCCCAACTTTAGGCTTTTAATTGGAGAATTTAATGCATTTTATTTAATGTAATTACTCATGTTTTTAAAAATTTATATCCACTATCTTGCTATTTTTTCCATTGTACCTCCCTGCTCTATTTCTTCTGAATGATTCAAATAATTTTATAATATATAAGATATATATATACACACACACACATATATATCTTCCACTACTCCCCAATAATCTTAGATCCTGAAAACCTATTAATCCTCTTCATTCCCTCCCACATTTTCTATTATTGCTGACATCAATTTTTTTTAAAAGATTTTATTTATTTATTTGACAGAGAGTGACACAGTGAGAGAGGGAACACAAGCAGGGAGAGTGGGAGAAGGAGAAGCAGGCTTCCCGCGGAGCAGGGAGCCTGATGTGGGTCTTGATCCCAGGACCCTGGGATCATGACCTGAGCCAAAGACAGATACTTAACCACTGAGCCACCCAGGTGCCCCGCTGTCATCAATTTTAATTCTCTATATATTTAAAGGCAAGACTTTTTTTGTCATTGCATTCAGTTTTTAAAATTTATGCACATATTTACCTTTTTATGTGTTCTTCATTCTTCATTCATTTTTTGTTTCCATCTAGAAAAATTTTATTTCTGCCTCAAGTACATCATTAAGCATTTTTTTGTGTGTGTGGGTAAAGTGTACTGGTGACAACATGTTTATCTGGTAATGTCTTAATTTCACTTGCATTTTTGAAAAGTATATTCACTGGATATGGAATTTGAGGTTGGCATGTATTTTTTTTAATATGTCATTTATTTATTTTTCAACATTTCCATTGAGAAATCAATTGTCAAGTCATACTATTATTCTTTTTTTTAAGATTTGTTTATTTATTTGAGAGAGAGAGAGAGTGAGGGTAGGGGCAGAGGGAGAGGGAGAGGGAGAGAATCTTAAACTCCCCGCTGAGCAGGGAACTTGACCTGGGGCTCAATCCTAAAACCCATGAGATCATAACCTGAGCCAAAACCAAGAGTCAGATGTTTAACTGACTGAGCCACCCAGGCACCCCCATACTATTGTTCTTTTGATTGTAATGTACCCTTTGCCCCCTCAAGCTGCTTTTAAGAGTTTACTTTTTTCTGTGGTTTTTGTCTTGTGATCTTAATATGCATAGGTCTGTGTTTTTTGGTTTTTTGGTTTTTTGCTTTGTTTTGTCTTGTTTTAACAGAGAGAGAGAGAGAGAGGAGAGGAGGGAGGAGGACAGAAGGAGTGGGAAAGAGAATCCAGGCGCCCTTCTAGGTGTTTTGTTGGTTGGTTGGTTTTTATTAAACTTACTGGGGTTTTCAGAAATTCTTGGATCTGTGGGTTTCATCAGTTTTGGAAAATTTCAAACATCTCTTTAGATATTGTTTCTACCCCATTTTCTCTTTTTTCCTTATGGATCACCAATTACTGATGTGTTAGAATTTTTTAATATGTCTACTATGTCTGTTATGCCCTTGTCTATATTTACATCTTTTTTTATTCCCTCACTCTACATTCTTTAATCTATAGTTAAACCCATCTTTTGAGGTTTTTAAGGCAGTTATTTTATTTTTATATTTTATATTTTTCATTATGTACTCTTTCTATAGAATTTATTTTATGGTGAAACTATTAAACTATTGTTTTATTGAACATATTAATTATATTTTTAAAAATAAGTCTTTATTTGCAAATTTTTGAGACCAAGATGGGACAAGTCTAGGTTTCAGTTTTGGTAAGGTTCTAAAATCTACTTCTGAGTCATTCCTGTTCTTGGGGTATAACCCTCCAGAGATTTCAACTGACAGTTTATTGTTTCACCAGGGCCTCACTTCTAGCAGGTCCTGATCTCTTATATTTTTCTTCTAAGCATGTCAAGACTACCAAAAACTCTTCTTTTTAGAGGATTTTGGCTTCCCATCTTTACCTCATGTCCTGTGCAGCTTCATAATTCGGCAAATGTCTTGAGGAGAAAACTGGTCATGTGTTTGGTCCCTTAACCCTCCAATTTTTCACTACAATCTTGTAAGGTTATGCTAAGATTTTCTCCTTCCCCTCCTCCTCTTCTCATAACCATTTGTCCAGACTAGGCTCAGATTATTAGCCTCTGGCTTATAACCAGAATTGGCAAATTGAGGAAAGCAGCTATATAATATCTGCTCACCTCTTCAGGATTCTATTATCTAGAATATTTTCCCTCCTCCTTCTGGCTTCTACAGTGCTGTAATGTGTTTAAACTGATGATTTATGTTGTTTCTTTATTTTCAATCTTGCTTTTTTGGGTGATCTTTGTAGGATCACTGGTCCATTACAACATACTCCATCTCACCTGGGAAATAGAACTCTCTGCATGTTGTTTTTGTGACTATTAATAATATCTAACATGCATTAGTTCTCAGAACAACCCTGTGACTTGGGTACAAAGAGAGGTTAAATAATTTCCCAAAGTCACACAACTAATAAGTAACATAACCAGGATTTGGACTCAGGTATCAGGGTCTGGAGTCCATAATCTTAACCATAGTGCTATTAAGAACCCATAACTCTGAAATCTCTCCACATTATGATGATGATGCAGCATTCAAGTATATGGATTCACTATAATTCACATATGCATTTTTTATAAATAGATGTTTAGATTGCTTTTATTTTTTGTTATTGCAAGCAACATATAGCAAAGATATATGCACTTTGTTTCCATATAATGTATATGTGTAGTGTAAATTCCTAGCAGTGAATTGTTTTGATCAATCAATATACACAATTTAAACTTTGTATATATCACTAAATTCAACTTTTAAAATATCACAACACTTCACACTTTTATAATTCTCATCCTCCACAACCTCACCAATACTATCAGTAAATTAATTTTTTGATATGCATAGAATTTAATTTTAAATGGAACTAAAAATTTGAAGATCATTATCTTTCTTATATTTTCACCATAACAGTATTTGTTGAGCCTAATTAATTTTACTTTTTTAGCCTTATTGTGAATTAACTTGAGAAAAATCATTAGATCATATTTCATGTTTACCCATGGATTTCAGTCATTTTTCTAAAAGTCTTCCTTATTTATAAATACCAAATAGATTATTTATTATGTTATTGGGTTTCCTGATATATCATTATACCATGGTATATATTTCAGTACTAATAAGATTTAATCAGTCAATATTTAATATCTTCTTTTGAGAATTTCTTAAGCCAGCACTTCTTAATTTCTATCCTGTTCCCTTGGGATGCAAATATACATTCTATAAGAAATGGTTTTCTGTGAACAAATTTCATTGACAAATACTGGGTTAAACAATACCAAACTACCCCCTTCCTTTCAGGGCTTTTCATGTCATCAGGTGCATTGTAAATCTCCAAGAGGAGGGTATGATATATAGCATTTCTAAAGCATACTTCACTAGGAAAAACCTTCTTTTTTTTAACAGGGAAACTCATTGGATTAGTATTCTATAAAACATAGTTGAGGAAATACTGTCTAACAATTTTCCTGTATGTGGAAGAATTCTGTATATATTGCAAATGCCAAGAGTGGCCCAGGAGGCATAAGTGGAAATAATGGTCATCTATTTTCAGAGGAAGTATGTCCAGATGAGAATTTGGGGATAGGCTGTGGTAATTGACCGTGCATTAATATGAACTAATATTAATCAATCATATGACTAGGAATCATTTGAAAGTACTTCAAAAGTGTTGTTATCTAAACTTGTTCATATGAATAACAAATTATCTCTTTTGAATGGTATCCTTATGTGGTGTTCCTCACCTCTTCAATCAGTGTATAATTTATTTCAACTGATCTCAGAATCCAAAGCAAGGAAATCAGTACTGACTTGCTAACTGCTATCACTTAACTAAGAATATTTTTAGTGTAATTGATAAGGAGACAGAAATTTTACTCTTGATGAATCAAACCTTGTTTGCAAACTATGGGAAGTTGTGAGAATAGAAAATAGTTATAATTATAATGAAAGTGTTCAAAAGAACATCAAGAGTTCTTCTCTTTAATACTATAAGTTTCTAAGCATATTAATATTGGGTGTCATTATAATGAAAATCTTAAGAAAGATTAAGTCAGTTTAAGACCAAATGGTTATCTTTCAAACACATTTAATAGTATTTTACAAGATATTAACAAACTCAAACATATATTCACTTACACACAGTAATATTTGATATTATACCTGTTTAGTTTTAAAGAATTTGGTGATCCTTTAATGGTGTGAAATCTGAATATTTGGAATATTTTACTATTTCTTTGCTTTCTCCTGAGTTAACTGCTTTCATCCTCCTGCTGATCCATTTATGCAAATATATTTAGTTTTATTAAAATAAGAGTACTGGTATGGTCTGAATGTTTGTGTCCCCCCAAAATTTATATGTTGAAATCCTAACCCCTAAGATGATAGCATTAGGAGGCAATTACATCATAAAGGCAATCCTCTTGTGAGTGGAATTTGTACCCTGATGGAATTGGGTACAGAGAGATCCCTAGCCATTTCTGCCTTGTAAGGACACAGCCAAAGGGTGTCACTATCTATGAACCAGAAAGTTCTCCCCACTGGACACTGAATCTGTCAGTTCTTTGACCTTGGACTTCCAGCCTCTGGAACTGTGAGAAATAAATATTTATTGTTTATAAGCCACCCGGTTTGTGATAGTTTTGTTATAACAGTCTAAACAGAATAAGACAGAAAATTCGTACTGAGAGTGGAGTACTGTTGTAACCAAACTAAAAATCTAGAAGCAGCTTTGGACGTGTGTAATGGGTAGAGACTAGAAGAGTTTGGAAGTGCATGCTAGAAAAGGCCTACATTGACATGAAGGAACTGCTGAGGGTGATTCTGGTGAGGGCTCAAGGATAGTAGAGAGCTGTAACTTCAGTCTTCTTAGAGAAAACCTAAGTGGTTATGTTACTGAACCAGGCCCTTCATCTCTCTAAGCAATAGAAATTGACAACAGACCAAATGGGAATTCCAGGGAAGGCTTTTATTAGGGCTTATGCTCCAGTACAAAGGAGAAAGCACAAAGGAAAGAATCCTCAGGCTGATTCCCCAAGGAGAGCTTTAAAGAGACCTAGGTGGGAAAAAGGTGACATTTAAGCATGTAGAGGAGAGGATTTATTGGTACCTGTGCACCTGAAGTCATGCTTTTTCATGTATTGCATGTGTAATTAGCATGTTAAAACTCCACCCTGGGCATGATTTTTTGTATTATAATGAGAGAGAAAGCTGGTTAAAAGTCAACACTGGGGTCCATCTTGGCACAGACTGGTTTGGTCCAGTCTTCACCAGCCTTCCTAGTTGAGCCCTTACTTTTGGTAAGCATCTTACCTCCACATGCCTGCAAGATATGCTATTCAGGGCACATAGAGTTTCAGCTATCAAGGAATGCTGAATTTTGCAGTTAGGGTTGAGGGGACCTGACTCCAGTCTCTGGTATGTCTCAGTTATGAACAGAATGTTGGTAGAAATACAGATGGTAAAGTTCACTCTAATGAGGTCTCAGACAGAAATGAACAACATATTGATAACTGGAGGAAAGGTGATCCTTGTTATAAAGTGGTAAAGAGCTTGGCTGAATTGTGTTTATGTCCTAGTATTCTGTGGAAGGTAGAACTTGTGGGTGATGGGGGGGCACCTGAATGGCTCAGTCGGTTAAGTGTCTGACTCTTGATCTCAGCTCAGGTCTTGATCTCAGGGTTGTGAGTTTAAGCCCCAGGTTGGGCTCCACGTGGAGCCTACTTAAAAACAAAACAAAACAAAACAAAAACGAACTTATGGGTGATGACATTGGATATTTGTCTGAAGAAATATCTAAGCACGTTGTTGAAGGTGCAACTTGGCTTCTCTTTAATGCTCATAATAAAATGTGAGAAGAGGGAAATGATTTAAAGATGGAATTGTTAATCAAAAAGGAAACACAACTTAAAAGTTTGGAACATTCTCAGCCTATTCATATTGAAAGAAATGAGAAAGCTTGTTTGAGAGGGAACCAAAAGGGTATAGCCAAATTTGATGTGTAAATTAGTATGGATTGACCATCTCAAGAGAAGCTAGGACCTACTGTCCAAGACAATGGAATTATAACCCTGAAGGCAATTTTGAGATCACTAGGATCTACCCCTCTCATCTGGGGTCCAGAAAGAAGGGCTTGAGGGGCACAATAATTTCAAGGCTCAGTTCCCAGTGTTCTGGCTCTGAGCATCGCATCAATCCCAGGTGTAGTTCTGGTGGGCCCAGGTGCAGTGTGAGCTGAGATTGCTGTCCCCCTGGAGGCCACAGGTGGTAAACCTTGGCAGCATCAGCTAGGTGCTGTCTCTGGAGATTGCAGAAGTGGCAGGACATGGTTACCTCCACCTAGATTTCAAAGAATGCCCCAGAAAGCCTCAGAGCCCAGGGAGAGAATGGCTGAGGGAGAAGAGCCACATCAGAAAGCCACAAATAGGGCAACACTGGGCTGTGGGGACAGAGTGACTCACTTTACCCCAGACCAGAATCCCAGGCACACTACTCCAATCCATGAGCTGCTGCTTGAGTTGTAGACAGCAAAGCCATGGGGGCACACTAGGCTCCATTATGTCCAGAAGGTGGGACACTAAGCCTTGGCATTTAGTGTCATTTGCCCTATTAGGTTTTAGACATCTTAAACCCATTACTTCTTTTTTTTTTCTTTCTTTTATTTTTCCTTTTGGAATGAGTATGTCTACCATATGCTGTCCCACCGTTGTATTTTGTAAGCACATAACGTCTTTGATTGTACAGGTTCACAGCAAGGAAAATAATTTGCCTTAGGATGAATCATATTTTGAGTCTTGCCCATATGTGATTTAGATGATATTTAGATGATACTTTGGATTTAGACTTCTGAGTTGATGACATACAAGAACATGAATGGGGTCTGTGGTGGAACAGAATTCTAAGGACTGACTGTATCCTCCCCAAAATTCATATGCTGAAACTTAATACCCAAGGTGATGGCATTAGGAGGCGGGGCCTTTGACAAGTGCTTAGGTCATGGGGGTGGAGCCCTCACGAATAGGATTGATGCCCTTATAAAAGAGACCCCAGAGCTCCTTTGCCCCTTCTGTCCTGTGAGGTTATAGCAAAAAGACAGTTACCTATGAGGAAACAGGTTCTCACCAAATGGAATCTGCTGGCACCATAATCTTGGACTTCTCAGCTTCCAGCACTATGAGAAATAAGTGTTTATTATTTATAAGCCATCCAGTTTATGGTATTTTTGTTATAGAAGCCCGAATGGAATAAAATAAATACTCTAGAAATATTTGTGATATCTATAATTGTATGCACAGTTCAGAATTGCATGTGTATGGCAAGAACATGAAACAGCAATGAAAAAACTAGCTGTGATCTATTTGTTAAGATCCTGTTTATAGTTCCATCAAAATGGTTTCTCACTTTTTAGCTTAAGTATTTGTACCTTGTAAATACATTCATTCTATGAATAAAAACTTTATTAAGAGAGGGTGCAAGTTAGGAAAGTAAGCTTGCATACTTAATATAAACTAGTGAAATGCATATATACATTACCACGCCAGCAGGTAGTACTGACTATAATAAAATAAGAGAACTTCAGTTTAAAGAAATCTTTATTATGGTTGATGATACAGTCAGACACACCACTAATTAATTTGCTCATAGTTCACTGTACATTTACATCAATTCGCATTTAGGACTAAATCCTGCCTAATTCAGAATAACAATTTACCTGAAAGTCTCTGAACACTTGTTTGCTCAGAGTCACCTATGCACAAAAGAAAACATAAAAATAGGGTAGAAAGGAAATAAATACTATTTTAAAATCAGACATTATGACCTGTTTCCTAAACACTTGTAAATTTCTACTCTTTTTGTTTTTTTCTGATCTGTCAGACTGCTTATATTTCTTTGTTTTAAACTACTTCCATGAGGTACACCCCACCTCTGATTCTAACCCTTTGCCTGCTTAGATCTTTATTTGCCATTAGACTCTATAGTTTGGTTAGCAGGATTTCCAATCAGATATTTGCTTGGCCCATATACACACATGACTTTAATTAATAGAGTCAGATTGAAAGCTTCTCTTTTGTGTGTGTGTGTGTGTGTGTGTATGTGAATCTGCACACAAGTTTTATAGGGTAACTCATGATTTCTTGGATAAATAAAGGTCAGGGACTTTAGGACATAGTTCCTGGTGGAACTACTTGAATTTCATAAGATTTCCCATATGCTATCATTTATAAAATAGAGTAAATGTTAACTCTTTTATAAAATATCCAGAAAGAATTACTATATATGCAGAGTACTTTATGAGAATATTTTAAGGTTTATAAGATGCTTATGTGCACAAAGACAAACTGAGAATTGTTTTGTCTCCTTTAAGTAAAACTTGCCCAG
The DNA here is from genome assembly GCF_003265705.2 of Callorhinus ursinus. NCBI lineage: Eukaryota > Metazoa > Chordata > Mammalia > Carnivora > Otariidae > Callorhinus > Callorhinus ursinus. The sequence goes on from NW_027397095.1 coordinate 8,255,580, forward strand.
AACAGGTATACAATATAATTTGCCTTGCTCTTTACATACCTGTAGCATCAAAAATTATCAGTGATAGGGAACAAAGAGGGACAAAGGGGAACAAAAAAAAATTTTTCTTAAGAAGCCTTCCTGAGGCAATGGAAACAAGGGTTGCTGAAACACTGCCTGCTATGTTAACTCTCTACCAAAGGATTCATGGTGCTTTTAGTTTTGTACTGAACATGTCATAACCTAGCTACTCGGCTCTCCTTCCTGCTCATCAGAACAGGGAGGCATTTTCTTCAGCAAATCAAGTGGAAGAGTCCAAGATGGCAGAGGAGTAGGAGACCCAAATTTTGTCTGGTACCAGGAATTCAGCTAGATAGCTATCAAACCACTCTGAACGCCTGTGAACTCAACCGGAGATCAAAGAAAAGAATAGCTGCAACTTGATGAATAGTAAAAAGACCATTTTCTGCAAGGTAGGAGGTACAGAGAAGTGAATCTAAGGTGATATATGGGAAGATAGACCATAGGGGAAGGGAGCCTCTGTCAGCCAGCTACCAGCAAGTGATAGAACAGTGGAGCACCAAATTAGAACTTTTAGAAGTCTTCCCTGGTGAGGGACTTTATTCAGGCATCTAAGTAAGCATGGGGTGGAACCCTCATTGGGACAGTGTACTCTCAGAATCCTCGGGGTCACAGGAAGACCGGGGGTGCCTGAGTGCAACAGAGGTCCCAGGTAGCAGCGCGGGAAAGCCTAATGTAAAGAGTGAGCCCAGAAGTGGGCTCCCAGCTCAGGGTTGCCATAAACTGTGATCTGTGGCACAGTTGGACCACTGCTCTTTGAACAAGGGCCCAACAATCAGCAGAAACAAGGAGAGCCCCCTTCCTCCGCCAGGAGGAGTGGCCTGGGAGTGCACCGAAGGAATCTGCAGGGTTTGGAGACTTGAAATGGGGTTGGGTGCCTAAGAAACATTTGGGTCACAGGCTGTGTGAGCACAGAGTGCGGTCAGAGACCAGGGGGACAGGAGTGACTCACTGCTTTTCTCTGAGGGCCCACAGAGCAGTAGGGCCCTGAACTTTTGGCTCTGGGGCCAGAGATTGAGGGGCTGCCATTTTCATTCTCATCTTCTAAAGCTGTGTGGAAAGCATTCAGGGAACAAAAGCCACATAGAGCAAACCAGAGCAGATTACTTAGCCTGGCCCCAGGCAAGGGCAGAGCAATTCCACCTGGGGCAAAGACATTTGAGAATCAATGCAACAAGCCTCCTCCAGGAGATGTGTGAGTTTGTGGAGTTTGGTATGTGTGGAGGTAAAGAATGATTGACCTGGAGGATTTGTTGAGGAGTGTGGATCACGACATTGTGGCTCTGGGCTGGAGACTCCTGCATGGCCATATTTGTTCTGACCCTCTAAAGAGAAGCAGAAGAACACCAGGGAACAAAAGCCACACAGCAACCAGCTCACATTAAGCCCATCCCCCTGACAAGGGGTGGGGCAACTCCACCCAGGCAAAGACACCTAAGAAGCCAAGGAGCAGGCCCTTTCCCCAGAAGACAGACTGGAAAAACAGGTGAATGATATGCTTATTTCCCACAGGACTGTAAAACTCCACACCAGGGGAAAACAATATAGGGAGCACCAGGTGTTCCCTCATAACTCTTTTATACCTCAGGCTAAAATTTTACGTTTGGTTTTTTTTTTTTTTAACCCTGCTCCCATTTCAAATAGATTCGTATTTCCCAACCTATGTTTTTAAGTTGCTTTTAAGTTTTATTTTTTCACATATATGTTTTATAGATTTATGCCCAATACTAGCCCGTTTTTCACTCTATTCAATTTTATCTTGCTGTATATGCAATATCTGATTTCTTTGCAATTTTGGGATATAGTGTCTTCTAACACACAGACCAAGAATCAAACAGAAACAGGCAGATCACACTATTGTGCCCACCCTCACATATTTTAATCTCTCTCCCCACCCCCCCTCTTTTCTTTTTTCTTTTATTGTTTTGGATCATCTTGGCTTTGGTGGCATATCTGTTGTAGCTTTCAACCACCTTGGATTATTTTTAGGTGCATTTTGTGGGGGTCATGCTTGATATTTTGGACTCTGTACATTCCCTCAACCATCCCTAAACAGAATGACTAGGAGGAGGAACTCTCAACAAAGAAAAGAACCAGAGGCAATGTCCTCTGCCACAGATCTAATGGATATGGATATAAGCAAGATGTCAGAGACAGACTTAAGGGTAGCAAACATGAAATCAATAGCTAGGATTGAAAAAAGCATTAGTGACAATATAGAATCTCTAAGGGCAGAAATGAGATCTAATCAGGCCAAACATAAAAATGCTATGAATGAGGGCACCTGGGTGGCTCAGTGTTAAGCATCTGTTCTGCCTTCAGCTCAGGTCATGATCCCAGGGTCCTGAGATCGAGTCCCACATTGGGCTATTTGCTCAGTGGGAAGCCTGCTTCTCCTTCTCCCGCTCCTCCTGCTTGTGTTCTCTCTCTTGCTGTGTCTCTGTCAAATAAATAAATAAAATCTTTTTTTTTAAATGATATGAATGAGATACAGTCTAAACTGGATACTCTAACAGCCAGGATAAATGAGGGAGAAGAGTGAATCAGGGATCTAGAAGATAAGCTGATAGAAAGGAAGTTGGGAAAGATAAGAATAGGCAGCTAGCAGCCCATGAGAATAGACCTAGAGAGATCAACGATGTCATGAAATGTTCCAATGTCAGAATTATTGGGATCCCTGAGGGGGTGGAGAGAGAGAGAGGACTAGATGGCATATTTGAGAAGATCATAGCTGAGAACTTCCCTAATCTTGGGAAGAAAACAAGCATTTGTGTCCAAGATGCAGAGGACACCTCCCAAAATCAATGAAAATAGAGCAACATTCTGACACATAATAGTGAAGTTTACAAATCTCAGAGCCAAGAAAGCTATCCTGAGAGCAGCTAGGGGAAGAGATTTCTTATGTATGGAGGGAGGAACATCAGAATAACATCAGACCTATCCAAAGAGACTTAGCAAGTCAGAAAGGGCTAGCAAGACATATTCTGGGTACTAAGTGAAAAGAACATGCAGCCAAGAATACTTTATCCATCAAGGCTGTCATTCAGAATGGACAGAGAGATAAAGAGCTTCCAGGACTAGCAGAAACTGAAAGAATATGTGACCACCAAGCCAGACCTGCAAGAAATATTAAGGGTGATTCTATAAAAGAAGAAAGACCCCAAAAGTAATATAGACCAGAATTTATCAGACGATCTATAGAAACAGGGACTTTACAGGCAATATGATGGCACTAAATTCATATCTTTCAATATTTGCTCTTAACATGAATGTGCTGAATGCTCCCATCAAGAGACACAGGGTTTCTGATTGGATAAAAAAGCAGGACCCATCCATATGTTGTCTACAAGACACTCATTTTGAACCTAAAGTCACCTCCAGATTGAAAATGAGGGGATGGAGAACAATTTACCATGCCAACAGACCTGAAAAGAAAGGTGGGGTAGCGATTCTCATATCAGACAAATTAGATTTTAAAACAAAGACCATAGAAAGAGATGTAGAGAGACACTATATCAATCTTAAAGGGTCTATCCAACAAGAAAATCTAACAATGGTAAATATCTATGCCCCCAGTGTGGGAGCAGCCAACTACATAAACCAACTGTTAACCAAAATAAAGAATCATACTGATAATAAAACATTAATAGTAGGAGACTTCAATACTCCACTCACAGCAATAGACGGATCATCTAAACAGAAGATAAATAGAGAAACAAGAGCTTTGAAGGACACATTGGACCAGATGGACTTCCTAGGTATATACAGAATGTTCCATCCTAAAACAACAGAATACTTATTTTTCTTCAGTGCACACAGAACTTTCTCCAGAATAGATCACATAGTGGGTCACAAATCAGGTCTCAACCGATAACAAAAGATTGAGATTATTCCCTGCATGTTTTCAGACCACAGTGTTTTGAAACTGGAACTCAATCACAAGGAAAAAATTTGGAAGGAAATAAAAAACTTGGAGGTTCAGGCGCCTGGGTGGCTCAGTTGGTTAAGCGACTGCCTTTGGCTCAGGTCATGATCCTGGAGTCCTGGGATCGAGTCCCGCATCGGGCTCCCTGCTCGGCAGGGAGTCTGCTTCTCCCTCTGACCCTCTTCCCTCTCGTGCTCTCTATCTCTCATTCTCTCTCTATCAAATAAATAAAATCTTAAAAAAAAAAAACTTGGAGGTTAAAAAAGATCCTGCTAGGGACACCTGGGTGGCTCAGTCGTTAAGCATCTGCCTTCGGCTCAGGTCATGATCCCAGGGTCCTGGGATTGAGCCCCACATGGGGCTCCCTGCTTGGCAGGAAGCTTTCTTCTCCCTCTCCCACTCCCCCTGCTTGTGTTCTGTCTCTTGCTGTCTCTCTCTGTCAAAAAAAATAATAAAAAAAAAATCCTGCTAAAGAATGAATGGGTCAACCAGGAAATTAAAGAAGAACAAAAACAATTCATGCAAACCAATGAAAAGCAAAATACATCGGTTCAGAGCCTATGGGATACTGCAAAGGCAGTCCTTAGAGGAAAGTACATAGCCATCGAAGCCTCTCTCAAAAAAAATTAGAAAAATCCCAAGTGCACAAGCTAACCTTACACCTAAAGGATCTGGAGAAAGAACAGCAAATAAGGCCTAAACCAAGGAAGAGAAGAAATAATAAAGATTAGAGCAGAAATCAATGAAATAGAAACTAGAAGAACAGTAGAACAGATCAAGAAAACTAGAAGCTGGTTCTTTGAAAGAATAAAATCAATAAACCTCTGGCCAGACTTATCCAAAAGAAAAGAGAAAGGACCCAAATTAATAAAATCATGAATGAAAGGGGAGAAATCACAACCAACACCAAGGAAATAGAGACAATTGTTAGAACTTATTAACAGCTATATGTCAACAAACTAGGCAATCTGGAAGAAATAGATGCATTCCTAGACACTTATAAACTACCAAGACTGAAACAGGAAGATGTAGACCATCTGAACAGACCAATAACCAGCAAAGAAATTGAAACAGTAATCAAAAACTTCCCAAAAAACAAGAGTGCAGGGCCAGATGGCTTCCCAGGGGAATTCTACCCAACATTTAAAGAAGAAATCATACCTATTCTTTTGAAGCTGTTCCAAAAAATAGAAATGGAAGGAAAACTTCCAAATTCGTTATATGAGGCCAGCATTACCATGATCCCAACACCAAAGACCCCACCAAAAACGAGAATTACAGACCAATATCCCTGATGAACATGGATGCCAAAATTCTCACCAAGATACTAGCCAATAGGATCCAACAGTACATTAAAAGGTTTATTCACCATGACCAGGTGGAGTTTATTCCTGGTGTGCAAGTGTGGTTCAACATTCACATATCAATCAACGTGATAGATCACATTAACAGAAGAAGAGACAAGAAACATATGATCCTCTCAATTGATGCAGAAAAAGCATTTGACAAAATACAGCATCCTTTCCTGATTAAAACTCTTCAAAATATAGGGATAGAGGGAACATAACTCAATATCATAAGAACCATCTATGAAAAGCCCTCAGCAAATATCATTCTCAATGGGGAAAAACTGAGAGCTTTTCCCTTAAGGTCAGGAACACGACAGGGAAGCCCACTCTCGCCACTATTGTTCAACATAGTACTAGAAGTCCTAGCAACAGCAGACAACAAAAAGAAATAAAACGTATTCAGATTGGCAAAGAAGTCAAACTCTCTCTTTTCACAGATGACATGATACTTTATGTGGAAAACCCAAAAGACTCCACCCCCAAATTACTAGAATGCATACAACAATTCAGCAATGGGGCAATATGCAAAATCAATGCACAGAAATCAGTTGCATTCCTATACACTAACAATGTGACTGAAGACAGAGAAATTAAGGATTCTATTCCATTTACAATAGCACCAAAAACCATAAAAAACCGAGGAATAAACCTAACCAAAGTGGTTAAAGATCTATACTCCAGAAACTACAGAACACTTATGAAAGAAATTGAGGAAGACACAAAGAGATAGAAAAACATTCCATGATCATGGATTGGAAGAATAAACATTGTGAAAATGTCTATGCTGCCCAGAGCAATCTACACTTTCAGTACAATCCCTATCAAAATACCATCAACATTTTTCACAGAGCTGGAACAATCCTAAAATTCGTATGGAACCAGAAAAGACCCTGAATCACCAGGAGATTGTTGATATAGAAAACCAAAGCTGGGGGCATCACAATGCCTGACTTCAAGGTATATTAAAAAGCTGTGATCATCAAGACAGCATGGTATTGGCACAAAAACAGACACATAGATCAATGGAATAGAATAGCGACCTCAGATTGGATCCTCAGCTCTATGGTCAACTAATCTTCAACAAATCAGGAAAGACTATCCAATGGAAAAAAGACAGTGTCTTCAATAAACGGTGCTGGGAAAACTGGAAAACCACATTCAGAAGAATGAAACTCGACCATCCTCATACACAAAGATAAACTCAAAATGGATGAAAGACCTCAATGTGAGACAGGAATCTATCAAAATCTTAGAGGAGAACATAGGCAGTAACCTCTTTGACATTGGCCACAGCGACTTCTTTCGAGACTTATCTCTAAAGGTAAGGGAAACCAAAGCAAAAAGAACTTTTTGGACTTCATCAAGATAACAAGTTCTGTACAGCAAAGGAAACAGTCAACAAAACTAAGAGGCGATTGTTGGAAAGGGAGAAGATAATTAGATAAAGCGCTGGTATCCAAGATCTATAAAACACTTCTCAAACTCAACACCCAAAAAACAAATAATCCAGTCAAAAAATGGGCAGAAGACATGAACAAACACTTCTCCAAAGAAGACATACAATTGGCTAACAGACACATGAAAAAATGTTCAGCATCACTAGCCATCAGGGAAATACAAATCAAAACCACAATGAGATACCACCTTACACCAGTTAGAATAGCTAAAATTAAGAAGACAGGAAACAAGAAGTGTTAAAGAGGATGTGGAGAAAGGAGAACCCTCTTAATACTGTTGGTGGGAATGCAAGCTGTTATAGCCACACTGGAAAACAGTATGAAAGTTCCTCCCAGACATTAAAAATAGAGCTACCCTATGGCCCAGGAATTGCCCTACTGGGTATTTACCCCAAAGATACAGATGTAGTGAAAAGAAGTGGCACCTGCACCCCAATGTTCATAGGAGTAATGTCCACAATAGCCAAACTGTGGAAAGAGCTGAGATGTCCATCAATAGATGAATGGATAAAGAAAATGTGGTTCATATATACAGTGGAATATTACTCAGCCATCAGAAAGGATGAATGCCCACCATTTGCATCAACATGGATGGAACTGGAGGGGATTATGCTAAGTGAAATAAGTCAAGCAGAGAAAAGCAATTATTGTATGGTTTTACTCATATGTGGAGCATAAGGAATAGTGTGGAGGACCACAGGGGAAGGGAGGGACAACTGAAGAGGAGGAAATCAGAGAAGGAAAGAAACCATGAGAGACTCTGGGCTCTGGGAAACAAACTCAGGGTTACAGAAGGGAGGGGAGTGGGGGGATGTGGTAACTGGGTGATTGGTATTAAGGAGGACACATGTTATGATGAGCACTGGTTGTTATATGCAACTGATGAATTGTTGAACACTATATCAAAAACTAATGTACTATATGTTGGCTAACTGAACATAATAATAATAAAAAGAGAAGAAGTTTTGCTGAGAAAGAAGTGTTCTTTAATTGTGTCTCAATCATCATTTTCAGCCAATTTTGGCTAAACAAGGACAGGATTGTTCAATAATTGGACATATCAGTTAGACCTAAGACTTAGGAAAAAGGTTAAACAAAATAAAGGCAAAATGTTATTTAAAATAGCAATAAATTGTAGTAGCAAGGAAAACAATTTGTTATACACTAAAATGAACATAAAGCATATTTTCTCCCAGAATTTGTAATATAAGTAGCCATTTATAAAGTTTGCTTGTTGTCAGAGTAGTGCTTAATAAATCTAAGAAATGAGGCTAAATTTGAATTCAGAGTGAAGCAGACTTCTTCAATAAACTGGCCTTCTTTTGAATGAATGAAGTGCATTTGTATTGAAAGGCAATTATCGGAATTTAATTCTTTCAACAAGGACAATTAATTACCCATTGAAATGATAACATTGGGTAATGAAATTGCTAAGAAAAATATTTCTTTTATGAAGTGCACTACTTGATTTTATTATGATTTTAGTTAAGAGATATTGTTCTAACTTTGCCAGGATTATTAATCATTTTTCATAATGTTAGTGTTGTCATTATTATTTATTTATTGACTGTTGAGAGGATACCCAATTCTACATATCTTGTAGTTCAAACTCATATAGGTATTATTTGCCATTTTATGCCACATAATCCACCTACAATGAATAATGTAAAATGAAATGAAGTGAAATTTTTCTTCTAACTATATTCAGAATGCATCATTCATAGTTGAAAATATATTTACTCCTGAAAATGCATTTTTTTCATTACTAGAGGTTAATTCAATCTATCTGTGCTTCTATTTGTACTAATTAAAACATGAAAGAGACATTTACCATGAGTATCTATAAGGGATGTGAAAATGAAGTTGTAAAAGACTATCCACAGGTCATCACATCTTATTTTTTATTATGTCTATTTAAAAAAAATTAATAACTGGATTGCTAAATAAGAATACAACCTTAATTTTTGAATCTAGCTTTTGTTGATTAATGAAAAATAGGTACCACAAAGAGGCAAATTGTAATACTGTGATATAAAAGAAAGTCTTTGTAGAAGTTTATTTTTATCCAGTTCATGTATACTTCATGCCTGTTAGATGATGATTCATTAATTCTTTGTTTTTTGGTAATGTTCTTTGAAATTATCTTGATAGCTTATATAAAGAAGGTGAAACTGCTTTTCTAGGAAAGAATATGTTAAATTTAAGAGAATGACATCTTTAAAACAAAAAATCTTATACAGTTTTATCTGATTGCTATGGTGTCAGGTTGATATACAAACTTAATGATAAATCTGTACAAGAAACAGTATTCTTCTGACAACAAAAAAGCCATTTTTAGTTGTAATTATAGTTTAGTGTGTTTATGAATATCACCAGATACATAAAAGCTACAAGATTTCTGAGTATTTAAAATAAAAATTCAGACCTCTTTATGGACTTTAAACTGCCTGATACATTTGTTTGAAATGTAAATGTTTGTGGTATATTATAGAAACGAAGGCACTCAATTGATTCTTAATAGACATAAGAAAAGCCCCTCAGTATTATCATTTAGCTCTGAGGGAGTAACAATTTTATCAAAATGCATAGTCTGATTGCCAAAAGAATTTTGCTGTTTATCTGTTTGTAAACAAATTTATCTTCTTTCTGGTGAAAGGATATAAAAATTAAAGGTTTTGTCACAAATTGAAGCAAAAATTTTAAAAGGTGAAGCAATCGTTGTTTAAATCTGAGAAGCATCCTATTGTTGAATGTTCATTCTCATGCATGAATTCTCACTCCACATACATGTAGCTATCTCAGATACAGTCTCTGCCTTTCTGCCTTTCAGAGAGGACTTTGATGAGGAGATGTTATTGAAATGGCTTTTGAAGAATGAGTGAGAATATCTTAGACAATAGGGGAAGGGCATTCTAGTCTTAAATAACAAAGAACACAAATGCTTAGAAATGAGAAAAAGCAGCATATGGCATTCATCCATCACCTCACATAGTTACTTTGTCTGCATTTATGGTAAGAACACTTAAGATTTACCGTCTTAGGAAATTTCAAGTATACAATACAGTATTGTTAACCATAGTCACATTGCTGTACATTAGATCTCTGGAACTTATTCATCTTGCATAAATGAAATTGTAATTCTTACAGGATTCAAGTCTAGAGTGCTGTCAATCTACTTCTAATATTCTGTATTATTATGACATTTTCATGTGCTCCTTTAAAGTCAGTCCCCCCCCAAAAAATAAAGTCAGTTCCCAATTAATAACCTACATATTGAAGCAATGTTATATATTACAGGATTTAGAAAAATAGCCTTACTTGAAGGCTATTGTTTTCATCCATGATGGAAATGAAGGGTGATTGTGGCAGTGAAGTTCTGGGCCTACCCTACTTGCATGTCAGTAATTTAAGAAGCAGAATACAGTCATCTTTTCCAAATAAACATTCATCAGTAGACATTTATTAGCTACCTGTCATATGCTCAGCTCTATATACTTAGTTCAGTGAATAGCTCAAAACAAAAAGAAAACAGAATATGCTTTCATAAACTGGAGAAGCTTATGCACTAGCTGAGAAGACAATATGTTTATTCATGAAAAAACTCAACAACACAAGATATGTATGTAAGGTAATATAGTACAGAGATCCTATGGAAATTTATATAGCTTAATTATTTCATCTACAAACTGTCCTTTTTCTTCCATTGTTCATCTTTTCATGGAGATAGTGATAATAACCCTACTACCTTCCTTAGGGGGACATTGTAAATATAAATGAACTAATCTTTGTATAGGGGTTTGAACTCAGAGAGAAGAAGGTATTAGAAAAGTACAATGAAAAGGAACTTATTATAAATCAGGGCTTGGGCGCCTGGGTGGCTCAGTTGGTTAAGCGACTGCCTTCGGCTCAGGTCATGATCCCGGAGTCCCGGGATCGAGTCCCACATTGGGCTCCCTGCTCAGCAGGGAGTCTGCTTCTCCCTCTGACCCTCTTCCCTCTCGTGCTCTCTGTCTCTCATTCTCTCTCTCTCAAATAAATAAATAAATAAAATCTTTAAAAAAAATCAGGGCTTGTTTGGTTACAATGGAAAGACTAATAAATCATTCCTTTGTTTACTTTCATCTTCTTCCATATTTAACAATTAAGACTTTTAAAATACCTGGTGTTTAAGCTGACAAAAATAACAGTAAATTGCCCTGAAACATCCTAATGCACAAGCTTTTTAAACACAGTGCCTATTTTTAGCCATGTCTTCATTTTAAAAGGGTCCTTTAAAAAAACAGCTTTAGCATTGGTCTATAATAATAGAGGAAAGCACAGAATGTATCTGTTAGTAATTGCAAGGCATAATTTTGTGAGGAGAGGAGAAGAAAATGGATTTTTTTACATGTTTATTTTAATGCCAGTTAGTTAACACGCAGTGTTTTATTAGTTTCATTGTACAATACAGTGATTCAACAATTCCATAATCACCTGGTGCTCATCACAAGTGCCTTCCTTAATCCCGTCACCTAGTTCACCCATCCTCCCAGGCTCCCTCAAAAATGGATTGGTTTAAATTTTTTGAAATTTCTAAAAATAACTTTTCTTTTTTTAAGATTTTATTTATTCATTACAGAGAGAGAGCAAGCAGGAGCAGGGGGAGAGGCAAAGGGAGAGGGAGAAGCAGACTCCCCGCTCAGCAGGGAGCCCGATGTGGGGCTCGATCCCAGGACCCAGAGGTCATGACCTGACCCGAAGGCAGATGTTTAACCATCTGAGCCACCCAGGCACTCCTAAAAATAACTTTTCTATCAGTATCCAATATAAGAGTATTTATCCCTACCTCTTTGAAATTAGTCATATACTGATTTTTTTGGTCCCCAGAGTGATATTCAAGGACCTAAGGCTAAACTCTCCAACAGATATTTTGATTACTCAGGAAGTAATCATTTGAACAGGTATGGGGTTCTGAACTTGATTTTTTTTTAGCAACAAATGTTGTGTGTTCTGCAGACATGCCAACTTCAGGACTCTAAATGATACTTCTGAGTTGTATATTTTAAATCCATTTATGTATGTTGGGACTGGAAAGTCAGGCTGCCTTCCTTTTTTCCTTCCTTCCTTCCTTCCTTCCCTCTCTCCTTCCTTCTTTCCTTCCCTCCCTCCTTCCCTCCCTCCTTCCTTCTTTCCTTCCTTTTTCTTTTGAACTCAAATGAAGGGTGTCGATTTAATCATATTCCTTAGTTCAGAGCACATTATTAATAACCAGCCTGTGTAAAACTCCTCTTCTGCCTGTTCATTCATTCATTCATTCATTCACTTACTCAATTCATTTGTTTTATCTTAATTTTTCACTTTTTATTCCTCCTTATTTAGATAACCATTATAATATGTTTAATATGTATTTTTTGTTTGAAGGTATGTTTTGTATTATTTTATATGCATGTGTTTTTAATTTATATAAATGGCACTAATTTTAAGTAATTGTAATTAGCAATAACATAATAATTTCCATGTGCCAGACACTGACTGGTCTAAGCACCTTGACATGTACTAACTCATTTAATTATCACAACATTATAACATATGTATTTTTATTATCCCCATAAACAGAGGAGGAAACTAAGGTATAAAGAGTTTAAGTAACTTGCCAAGGTCATACACACAGCTAGAAAGTGAAGAACTGGTATAAAAAAACATACATGAGGCTTTCGAATCTATACTCTTAACCACTGTGTCCAACCACCTGTTATGAAATATTCTATTTCTTATTTATTTTACTAAACACTGTTTTTAGAATTCATGTATGCTGCTATGTATTACATCTAAGACATTGTGTCTAACTGCTGGGAGGTCAATTTCATGGGATTAGGCAAGTTTTTGTGTTAACTTTCATCAATGGGTCCAAGGTAATCTTAAATACACTAGTGTGGATGGGCTCAGATAGACATGGTCAGGATGGGTGTAGCAAAAGGGATCCTGGGAAAGAGTCTATAGGAATGTGTCAGTGATATTTCTTAATTTTATCTAAATATGATTATGACTAATAACATAGTCCTTTTGAAACAATTTCAAAAAAGGAAATATCTCATAATTTATGCACAACTGAAAAAGAATTAATTAATTTGCTAAGGCTGTCATAATAAAGCACCACAGACTAGGTAACTTAAACAACAGAAATTTATTTTCTCATAACTCTGGAGGCTAGAACTCCAAGATCAAAGTATCATCAGGTTTGGTATCTTCTGAAGGCTTCAAGGGAAGGGCTTATTATAAGGGAAGGGTTATTATCTTTTCCCTGTGTCTTCCCATTTCCTCCCTCTGTACATGTCTGTGTCCAAATTTCTTCTTCTTGTAAGGACTCCAGTCATATTGGATTATGGCCTATCCTAACGATATCATTTTAACTTAATTACCTCTTTGAAGATCTTGTCTGCAAATATTGTCACATTGTTAGGTAATGGAGGTTAGGACTTCAACATATGAAATTTGAGGAGACACAGTCCAGCCTGTAACAATATCCAGAGGACATTGTTAGACCATGGATTGACTATGTGATTAAGCTAATGGTGCTTTTACAAAAAAAAAATTATAAGAGGATTGTTTCAACAAAATATACTGTATATGTATTATGTGCCAAGAACTAGGGTAAGAAACCATAGACTGAAAGTTTGATGAACAAGTAATTTTCAGATGGTGAGAATAATTTAATAGTGCCATTGTTATGTCAGAAGATTTTAGAATCACATTGGATAGCATTTTCAAAGCAGAATGGATTTTCATTTGTCTGGACATGCTTATTGAAGACATCCTAAAGGCTGGGTAGTTTTTTTCTCCATAATGTTATATTTCTTTGAAATCATGTTTTCTCTTTCCTTCTGGATCTTTTTAAACTTGAATTCTTCATACACTCTGTTCACCACAATAATCCTGAGCTCCAGTCAAATGTCATTCCTTTTTTTCTTTTTTAATGTCATTCCTTTTTAAATTACTTACTCTTGCCCTCTCACCAGTTGCCCTGGTGGTGGTTGATTAATTATTAAGCACCCAGATTATACTTAAGCTCTGTACCAACAGAAGCACATTGTGTCTAGCCTCTGTAAGGAAAAGATGCAAACATGCACCTTAGATCCAAAAGAGCAAAGAGTGAGAGTAAAAGGCTAGACTTGTTAAATATTGCAAGGCAGTGAATTTTCACAGCATTTAAATTCTAATCTGATTTATGATTCAGTATTTCTGAGGCTAACTGGAGACATAATTAAGAAGAGAGGGTTTGTGTAAACTGAAGGATGATTTAGAAATAATATGAACAGAGTACCTCATAATTGTATATCCTGTAAAGAACAGCCACTCTGCTATTGGCTTAGCTGATCAGTTGAGTGGCACTGTGGTTCCGGTTCCACTAGTAAATGTCTGGATTTACAGACAAATTCCTCCATTTCCCACAGACTAGAATTTCCATGTGTTTTACCCGACACAAAGAGAATGGTTGTTAAATGTCCTTGGAGTCAGGATCTTAATTGAAAAAAATATATAAATATATAATATATAAATATATAAATATATAAAAAATATATACATATACACACACATATGTGTGTGTGTATGTGTGTATGTATGTCAATACCAATGCCAAGTTAAATTTTTGAGATTAAACCTGTAAGACAGCTTATTCTCTGCAGAGTAGTGTATTAATTTTTGGCTTTGATATTTCCTGTCAACTTATAAAGAATCCATTGTGAATGTCTTGCTTCTAACTTCTCTCAGAGGATTTGCTGTTTGAGCTCCGTTTGCTGGCACTTAGTGTAACTACATTCCATTTAAAGGAAAGGTGAGAGAACAAAACTTTTCCTGATAAGCAATATTTGTAATATGACATGGTTTCAAAGATAAGCAATACATTATTTGTTTTTTAATAAAATCTCCTAAAATAAAACTATTAATGTTGTACATCTCAGAACTGGTTTGTTTTTAAACCCAACCATTTGTATATTGCCTAGTTCATGCCACAAAAATGCTGATTCGTGTAATAAATGTTCTTTCTTATGTGTCTTTTATTTCAAAGAAATGCATACATTTAAAAAAATTGAGTTATATGGAAGGATGTTTTCAAACTCTAATAAGAAAAATTATATTGGACCAGAGCAATGGGATGTTGTAATTAAGGGAGCATTTGAATTAAAATTATTTTCCTAGTCAGACATGTAATACTTTTTATTGTTGTCTTTATCAGCAATACCTTATGGATATGAGATAAGATAACAATGATTTGAATGAAGGATATTAAACACATTATCAAAAAATATTTTAAATATCTGCATTTAGTAAAAAAGATATTAAGCTATATGAAAAAATATACAAGCAAAGAAGTTTGCAAATATTCTTTTTCTAGCCTTTAGCACTTATTTTAATATCTAGCATATGCACTCTCTGGAGTTGGCAATGCCTGCTAGAATGGATTAACTGTTATGATTGTTTAAATTGATTTTGCTGTTTATCAGCTCTTATTCAGCAAATGGCAAGTTTGCTGACACAGCAGTGTACCATAGATTCATCCTCCCAGATTCTATCAGTCCTTTAATTCAGTGCAGGTCTATCATTGGCATTTCAATATGAAGACCTTAATGCAGCACTATAAAACTTCTAGAAATTACATTAGGGACTTTCTGTTGTTTGGGGGCTTTGAAGGAAACAATCAGATATGAATAAAATGCAGATAGTCTCACTTAGTCTTTAAAGACATTTTTACATGACTTTTACCCATGCATGCAATGTATTAGGAGTTGGAATACTAAGGCACACATATAACTTTAATACTTCTGAAGGATTTTATTTTACAAAGGTTGACTTCTGTGTAGTTTGTTTGTTATTCTATGTTTCTTAATTCAAGGCAATCAATTCCTTATCATCACTTTTAAAAGTTTGTTCTCATGTATAAATGTTACTCTTTCTTTCTACTCTATGGATTTTCACCACTATTCCATCATAGCCACCTTCTGAACCTTACAGTTTGATCATATGGAACACAGATCTTTTTGCCTATATTCAAATTTAGATTCTTCCTACTTCATAAAACAAATGATTGTTATATAACAATCTGTATAACAGATCATTGAAAATTGGCAGTAATAACATGATAGAGTGGACTAAATGTAAGAAAAATTTTATTTATTTTTTAAAATTTTTTTTATCTAAATTCAATTAATTAACATATAATATGTTATTGGTTTCAGAGGTACAGGTCTGTGATTCGTCAGTCTTATATAATACCCAATGCTCACTGCATCACATACCCTCCCCTATGCCCATCACCCAGTTACCCCATCCTTCCACCCCTCTCCCCTCCAGCAACCCTCAGTTTGTTTCCTATGTATAAGAGTCTCTTATGATTTATCTACCTCTCTGATTTAATCTCGTTTCATTTTTTCTCCCTTACCCTATGATCCTCTGTCTTGTTTCTTAAAGTCTGCATATCAGTGAGATCATATGATAATTGTCTTTCTCTGATTGATTTATTTCACTTAGCATAATACCCTCTAGTTCCAGCCACATCATTGCAAATGGCAAGATTTCATTTTTGATGGTTGCGTAATATTCCATTGTTTGTATGCATATATATACACACACAAATATATATATGTAAAAGTATATACATATACATATATATATCACATCTAAGTACAGGTATCTATATCTATCTATTTATAGATATCAATATATGAATATATATTATGATATATTCATCTGTCAATGGACATCTGGAGTCTTTCCATAGTTTGGCTATTGTGGACATTGCTGCCATAAATATTGGGGTGCAGGTGCTCCTTCGGATCACTACATTTGTATCTTTGGGGTAAATACCCAGGAGTGCAATTGCTGGATCATAGGGTAGCTCTATTTTTAATTTTTTGAGGAACCTCCACACTGTTTTCCAAAGTGGCTGTACCAACTTGCATTCCCACCAACAGTGTAAGAGGTTCCCTTTTCTCCACAACCTCTCCAACATTTTTTGTTTCTTTCCCTGTCCATTTTTGCCATTCTAACTGGTGTAAGGTGTTATCTCAATGTGGTTTTGATTTGAATTTCCCTGATGGCTAAAGATGATGAACATTTTTTTCATGTGTCTGTTAGCCATTTGTATGTCTTCTTTGGAGAAGTGTCTGTTCATATCTTCTACCCATTTTTTGACTGGATTATTTGTTTTTTGGGTGTTGAGTTTGAGAAGTTCTTTACAGATCTTAGATACCAGCCCTATATCTGTAGTGTCCTTTGCAAATATCTTCTCCCATTCTGTGGATTGCCTCTTTGTTTTGTTGACTGTTTCCTTTGCTGTGCAGAAGCTTTTATCTTGATGAAGTCCCAAAAGTTCATTTTTGCTTTTGTTTCACAAGCTTTTGGAGAAGTATCTTGAAAGAAGTTGCTGTGAGTGATGTCAAAGAGGTTACTGCCTATGTTGTCCTCTAGAATTTTGATGGATTCCTGTCTCACATTGAGGTCTTTCATCCATTTTGAGTTTATCTTTGTGTATGGTGTTAGAGAATGGTCGAGTTTCATTCTTCTGTATATAACTGTCCAATTTGCCCAGCAATATTTATTGAAGAGACTGTCTTTTTTTTTTTCATTGCATATTTTTTCCTGCTTTGTCAAAGATTATTTGACCATAGAGTTCAGGGTCCATATCTGGGCTCTCTATTCTGTTCCATTGGTCTATATGTCTGTTTTTGTGCCAGTATCATGCTGTCTTCGTGATCACTGCTTTGTAATATAGCTTGAAATCAGGCAATGTGATGCCCCCAGCTTTGTTTTTCTTTTTCAACATTTCCTTGGTGATTCGGGGTCTTTTCTGATTCCATACAAATTTTAGGATTGTTTGTTCCAGCACCTTGAAAAATGTCATTGGAATTTTGATCGGGATCCATTGAAGGTATAGATTGCTCTGGGTAGCATAGACATTTTCACAATGTTTATTCTTCCGATCCACGAGCATGGAATATTTTTCCATCTTTTTGTGTCTTCTTCAATTTCTTTCATGAGTGTTCTGTAGTTCCTAAAGTATACATCCTTTACCTCTTTGGTAAGGTTTATTCCGAGTTATCTTATCATTTTTGGTGCTATTGTAAATGGAATCATTTCTCTAATTTCTCTCTCTACAGTTGCATTGTTAGTGTATAAGAAAGCAATTGATTTCTGTGCATTGATTTTGTATCCTGCCACATTAGTGAATTGCGGTATGAGTTCCAGTAATTTGGGGGTGGAGTCTTTTGGATTTTCCACATAAAGTATCATGTCATCTGTGAAAAGAGAGTTTGACTTCTTTGCCAATCTGAATACGTTTTACTTCTTTTTGTTTTCTGATTGCTGTTGCTAGGACTTCTAGTACTATGTTGAACAAGAGTGGTGAGAGTGAGCATCCTTGATGTGTTCCTGATCTTAAGGGGAAGGCTCTCAGCTTTTCCCCATTGAGGATGATATTTGTTGTGGGTTTTTCATAGATGGATTTTATGAATTTGAGGAATGTTCCCTCTATCCCTATACTCTGCAAAATTTTAATCAGGAAAAGATGCTATATTTTGTCAAATGCATTTTCTGCAACAATTGAGAGGACCATATGGCTCTTCTCTCCTCTTATTAATGTGTTCTATCACACTGCTTTGCGAATGTTGAACCACCCTTGCATCCTGGGATAAATCTCACTTGGTCGTGGTGGATGATCCTTTTAACGTATTGTTGGATCCTATTAGCTGGGTTTTGATGAGGATTTTGGAATCCATATTCAACTGAAATTCTACTTTTTGATGGGGTCTTTGCTTGGTTTGGGGATTAAGGTAATGCTGGCCTCATAGAATGAGTTTGGAAGTTTTCCTTCTGTTTCTATTTTGAAACGGCTTCAGGAGAATAGGTATTATTTCTTCTTTGAATGTTTGGTAGAATTCTCCAGGGAATCCATCAGGTCCTGGACTCTTGTTTTTTGGGAGGTTTTTGATCATGGTAGCATAGACATTTTAACAATATTTGTTCTTCTAATCCATGAGCATGGAACATTTTTTCCATTTCTTTGTGTCTTCATCAATTTCTTTCAGAGTGTTCTATAGTTTTCTGAATACAGAGCCTTTGCCTCTTTGGCTATTCTTGCCAAATGTTGGTTCTTGTTTTTTTCATAATAGCCATTCTACTAGGTGTGAAGTGATGAGCTCATTGTGGTTTTGGTTTGCATTTTTTTTTTTTTATGATTAGTGATGCTGAGCATCTTTTCTTGTGCCTGTCAGCCACCTGTATGCCTTTTTTGAACAAATACCAAATTCAGATGCTTTGCCCATTTCAAATTGGATTGTTTGTTTGTTTGTTTGCTATCAAGTTGTAAAAGGAAACTCCTTTATTTTCCTCATTTTTAAGTGTTTTTTTTTCACACAGGGGTATGGATTTTTGTGAAATTCTGTTTCTGCATCTACTGAGTAGCTCTAATTTTATCTAGAGTGAAAGAGGTTTTGTCTTTTCTACAGGTAACTATTCCTAATGTGCTCTTTTCCAATTTCCTCAAGACTATTCCAGAACTTTAACTGAATTATTATGCCTTCTTATTTTTGTTTTTTCCTTTCCATTGATTTCCTCACTTAGGCATATAAAAATATATAGGATTGTCCATTTTAGAAACACCTTCCCCAACTTAGTAATTCCCTCAATGTAATGCCCAATTTTCTTCTTTTCTTTCATCAGCAAAATTTTGAAAGTCTATTTAGTTCTGTATGACTCCCTGCTTCCTTTCACTTTCCAACCTACCATGGTGATTTCCTTTTTTTAATTCCAGTATAGTTAACATAGAGTGTTATATTAGTTTCAGGTGTACAGTATAACACCATAATGGTTTTTGTCCCAACTACTTTACTGAAACAAAGTCATCATTGACCTCTTTTTGCTTTTAAACCAATGACCCCTTGATTGCTAACTCCAGTGGTCCCTTAAATGACTACACTACTTGATCTATCTTTAGCAGTTGATACAAAACCCTTTCTTCCAGAGATCCCTTCTCTCATATATTTTTTCTACCACTTTCAAACTCTTCTCAATCTTCTTTGGTTTCTTTTCTTCGAACTTTAAAATAATATTAATGTTTTCCAAAAGTCTTATCCTTGCTCATCTCTTCTGCTCAATGTTTTTCCAAATAAATTATGCAACCAAATGACATTATATATAACTAAGGCACAGATAGCTTTAAAATCTATATCTTTAAACTTGATATGTATTTCAGAAACATACTTATATGAGCTTATTAGAAGGGTCCACTAGGTGCATCAAATGTAGCATATCCCATATCAAACTCACATTTACCCTATTATCAAAACCCATTCTCATTCTTGGGTTCCACATCTTATTTAGTGTTATCCGTTTCTTCCCCCTCAAGCTCCTAGAATTGCTGTTGAAAGAACAACATATTTAATGTAAGAAAAAACCGAGCATTTGGTGTCAGAAAACATGAGATGAGCTAGAATGGCCTTAACTCACAAAATATGTGGATTGGGAAGAGAAAGGATGAAAGCGTGGATGATGAGGAAGTTTTGATTCCTGGGTGGCCACATAGTCACATATGGTACGGGATGGCAACTGTGTTTCAGTAAGTCACTAAAGGTTAAATTGACGGAATTTAGAGATGGATGCAACTTCTGGTGTATTAGGATTCTCCAGAGAAACAGGACCAATAAGAGAGAGAGGATAGATAAATGATAGATAGATAAATATAATTGACGATTTATTATAGGAATTGATTGATTCTCATGGTTATGGAGAGAGAGAGGTCCCACAATTTGCAATCTGCAAACTGAAAAACCAGGAAAGACACAAGTATAATTTAGTCCAATTCCAAAGGCCTGAGAATCAGGGAAACCAATGGTGTAACTCCTAGTTTGAGACCAAAGGCCTGAGGACCAGGGGCTGCTGGTATAAGTCCCAGAAGCCAAAGGCCAGAGAACAAGGATCTCTGATGCCTGAGGAGAGGAAAAGATGGATGGCCTAAAAGAGTGAGGAGAGAGAAAGATAGAGTTAACTCTTCCTTCACCTTTTTGTTCCATTCAGGGCCCAAACAAATTGGATGATTTGGGCCCACACTAATGAGGGCATATCTCTTTATTCAGTCTACTGAGTCAAATGCTAAGCTCTTTCAGAATAGCCTCAAAAACTCACCCAGAAACAATGTATTACCAGCTATCTGGGCATCCCTTAGTCCAGTCAAGTTGACACATAAAATTAACCACTACACCTAGGGTGCTGGTTTACTCATTGTATAAAGAAACAGAAACAAATAAGAAAAAATAAAACATAGAATACTTTGGTTATTGTTATCTGTAATAGCTAAGATGAAATTAAAAGAGAGTGCTGAGTTGGACACTGATGCTGAACCAAGCTCAGTTTTCAATCAGTCTGAGTTTTAACAACTAGCTCGGAAACCACCAACAAACAGAAAAATTATGCAAGGACAACAGATAGTACCTCTAAGACTCTGGTCATTAATAAGGTAGTCCATGAGATTTTAATGGTTGAACATGTACTACTTCTCCCTTGCAACAAGAGGTGATACAAACCACACTTAATTTGTCAGTCAGTTGAGTAGCCCACCTACATTCTCTAGCAAATGTCTTGATTTCAAGAGCATCAAAACTCACAAATTGAAGAGAGGGAAAAGATGGCAGAGGAGTAGTGGACCCTATTCCAACTGGTCCCTGGAACTGAGCTGGATATCTACCAGACCATTCTGAACACCCACGAAATCAGTCTGAGATGTAAGAAGATAGATCTGGATCTCTACAAACAGAATATAGCAGGTGTTTGGTTTCAAGGTACAAAGCGGGGAACCGTGATTCCGCGGGCAGATATCTGAGGATAAAAGGAAGTGGGAGGGAGCCGAGCCTTCAGGATCCTACACCACTGGTGAGCGATAACCTCCCACTCTGGGGACCAGGCACAGACTTGCAGACCAGTAGCAATAGGGAAAGAACTTCAGGGCAGCCCCCCAGGCAGAAACCTGGAAGAGTGGGGCTGCATGTGCGAACTCGGGGCAGCTGGCAGTTTTAGAAGCACAAAAGGCAGAGACATGCCCTGACCTGGCGGTGAGGACTGGGAGCGCTGTTGAGGGGCGCACAACCCAGGACACTGCAGTTTATAACAGCACAGACAGAAATGGAGAGAGTGTGGCCTGGAGAGCTCACTGAAGAACAATCTGTGATCTCTCTGCTCTGAAGCAGAGGGTTAGAAATAATCTCTTCTGTTCTGACTGTTGAAAGAGACACGGAAAGCCACCAGGGAAAAACACCAAGGAACAAAAGCCCCCAAAAAACAGTTTCCACTGAGCCCAACCCCTGCCACGGGGGGCAGGGCAACACTGCCAAACAGGGTTGCCTGAGTAACAGTATGGCTGGCCCCTCCCCAAAGAACAAGTTGGGAAAACAAGAGGCCAGCAACCCTAAAGTCCATAGAAAACAGGTGCATCTTGCCTGGGCTGTGGTCAATAATTTGGACTCTATACATTCCCTCAACCACCCATCAACAGAAAGACTAGGAGAAGGAACCCCCTAAATAGGAAAGACTCAGAGACTATGATTTAGGCCACAGATCTGTGGATTCAGATATAAGCAAGATGTTGGAGATGTAAGTCAGGGTAGCAATTGGAAAGACTATAGCTAGAATGGAGAAATCGATTAGTGGCGACATAGAGTCTCTAAGGACAGAAATGGAAGCTGAATTGGCAGAAATTAAAAAAGCTATCAATGAAATCCAATCTAATCTAGATAATCTAAAACTAGGGTAAATGAGGCAGAAGAACGAATTAGAGATCTAGAAGACAAATTCATAGACAAGAAGGAAAAAGAGGAGGCCAGGGAAAAATAACTCAGAATCCATGAAAATAGAATCAGAGAAATGAGTGACACCATGAAACGTTCCAATGTCAGAATTATGGGGATCCCTGGGGAGGTGGAGAGAGACAGGGGAATAGAAGATATATTTGAGCAAATCATTGCTGAGAACTTCCCTAATCTGGGGAACAAAACAAACATTCATGTCCTAGAGGCAGAGAGGACCCCTCCCAAGATCAAGAAAACAGGCCAACACCTTGGCATGTAATAGTAAAACTCGCAAACCTCAGAACCAAGAAAACCACCTTAAGGGCAGTTAGGGGGAAGAGATTCCTTACATACAGAGGGAGGAACATCAGAATAACGTCAGACCTATCCACAGAGACCTGACAAGCCAGAAGGGCCTGGCAAGACATATTAAGGGTAGTAAACAAGAAGAACACACAGCCAAGAACACTTTATCTAGCAAGGTTGTCATTTAGAATGGATGGAGAGATGCAGAGTTTCCAAGACCGGCAGAAACTCAAAGAATATGTGACCAGTAAGCTGGCCTGCAAGAAATATTAAGGGGGGTTCTATAAAAGAAGAAAGACCCCAAGAGGGATATAGAACAGAAATTTATAAGGACAATCTATAAAAACAAGGTCTTCACAGGCAACATGATGGCAATAAATTCATATCTTTCAATAATCACTGACAACGTGAATGGCCTAAATGCTCCCATAAAATGAGACAGCATTGCAGATTGGATAAAAAGCCAGGACCCATCCATATGCTGTCTACAAGAGACTCATTCTGAACCTAAAGATACAACCAGACTGAAAGTGAAGGGATGGAGATCCATCTTCCATGCCAAAGTACCTCAAAAGAAAGCTGGGGTAGCAATTCTTCTATCAGACAAATTAGATTTTAAACTAAAGGACTATGGTTAGAGACACAGAAGGACACTATATCATTCTTAAAGGGTCTATCCAACAAGAAGATCTAACAATTGTAAATATCTACACCCCCAAATGGGAGGAGCTATCTACATAAGCCAACTGTTAACGAAAATAAAGAGTCATATTGATAACAATACATTGTAAGAGACCTTAATACTCTACTCTCAGCAATAGATCATCTAAGCAGAAAATCAACAAAGAAACAAGAGCTTTGAATGACAAACTGGACCAGATGGACCTCATAGATATATACAGAACATTCCACCCTAAAACAGGAGAATACTCGTTCTTCTCCAGTGCACATGGAACTTTCTTCAGAATAGACATACTGGGTCACAAATCAGGTCTCAACTGATAGCAAAAATTGAGATTATTCCCTGCATATTCTCGGACCATAATGCTTTAAAACTGGAACTCAGTCACTAGAAAGAATTTGGCAGAAATTCAAACACTCAGAAGCTAAAGACCACTCCGCTCAAGAATGTTTGGGTCAACCAGGAAATCAAAGAACATAACAATTCATGGAAGCCAATGAGAATGAAAACACATCGGTTTAAAACCTATGGGATACTGAAAAGGCAGTCTTAAGGAGGAAATACATAGCCATCAGAGCCCCAAACAAAAAAAAAAAAAGAAAGAAAGAAAGAAAAGAAAAATCCCAAATTCACCAACTAACTTTACACCTTAAAGAACTAAAGAAAAAGCAACAAACGATGCCTAAGCCACATATTAGAGGAGAAATAATGAAGATTAGAGCAGAGATCAATGAATTAGAAATCAGAAACACTAGATCAGATGAATGAAACTAAAAGCTTGTTCTTTGAAAGAATTAATAAGATCAATAAACCACTGGCCAGACTTATTCAGAAGAAAAAAGAAAGGACCCAAATTAATAAAATTATGAACGAAAGTGGAGAGATCATGTCTAACACCATGGGAATAGAAACAATTATTAGAAATTATTATCAACAACTATATCCTGGAAACCTATAAACTTCCAAGACTGAAACAGGAAGAAATTGACAACCTGAATAGGCCAACAACCAATAACAAAATTGAAGCAGTGATCAAAAACCTCTGAAAAAACAAGAGTCTATGGCCTGATGGATTTCCTGGGGTATTCTACCAAACATTCAAAGAAGAAATAATACCTATTCTACTGAAGCTGTTTCAAAAAATAGAAACAGAAGGAAAGCTTCCAGACTCATTCTATGAGGCCAGCATTACCTTAATCCCCAAACCAGGCAAAGACCCCATCAAAAAGGAGAATTTCAGACCGATATCCCTGATGAGTATGGATTCCAAAATCCTCAACAAAATCCTAGCTAACAGAATCCAACAATACATTAAAAGGTTTATCCACCATGACCAAGTGGGATTTATCCCCGGGATGCAAGAGTGGTTCAACATTCTCAAATTAATCAGTGTGATAGAACCCATTAATAAGAGGAGAGAGAAGGACCATATGGTCCTCTCAATTGATGCAGAAAAAGCATTTGACACAATAGAGGATCCTTTCCTGAATAAAATGCTTCAGAGTATAGGGGTGGAAAGAACATTCCTCAAGTTCATAAAATCCATCTATGAAAAACCTACAGCAAATATCATCCTCAATGGGGAAAAGCTGAGAGTCTTTCCCTTAAGATCAGGAACACGACAAGGATGCTCACTCTCGTCATTCTTGTTCAACATAGTACTAGAAGTCCTAGCAACAGCAGACAACAAAAATAAAATGTATTCACCTTTGCAAAGAAGAAGTCAACTGTCTCTCTTCGCAGATGACATGATACTTTATGTGGAAAATCCAAAAGACTCCACCCCCAAATTACTAGAACTCATACCGCAGTTCACTAATGTGGCAGGATACAAAATCAATGCACAGAAATCAATTGCTTTCTTATACACTAACAATGCAACTGTAGAGAGAGAAATTAGAGAAATGATTCCATTTACAATAGCACCAAAACCCGTAAGATACCTCAGAATAAACTTAACCAAAGAGGTCTATACTAGATCTATACTCTAGGATCTACAGAACACTCATGAAAGGAATTGAAGAAGGCACAAAAAGTTGGAAAAACATTCTATGCTCATGGATCAGAAGAATAAACATTGTGAAAATGTCTATGCTACCCAGAAAAATCTATACCTTCAATGCCATCCTGATCAAAATTCCAATGACATTTTTCAAGGTGCTGGAACAAACAATCCTAAAATTTGTATGGAATCAGAAAAGACCCCAAATCACCAAGGAAATGTTGAAAAAGAAAAACAAAGCTGGGGGCATCACATTGCCTGATTTCAAGCTATATTACAAAGCTGTGATCACGAAGACAGCATGGCACTGGCACAAAAACAGACATATAGACCAATGGAACAGAATAGAGAGCCCAGATATGGACCCTGAACTCTGTGGTCAAATAATCTTTGACAAAGCAGGAAAAAATATGCAATGGAAAAAAAAAAGACAGTCTCTTCAATAAATATTACTGGACAAATTGGACAGTTATATACAGAAGAATGAAACTCGACCATTCTCTAACACCATACACAAAGATAAACTCAAAATGGATGAAAGACCTCAATGCGAGACAGGAATCCATCAAAATCCTAGAGGACAACATAGGCAGTAACCTCTTGGACATCGCCCACAGCAAATTCTTTCAAGATTCATCTCCAAAGGCTAAGGTAACAAAAGCAAAAATGAACTTTTGGGACTTCATCAAGATAAAAGCTTCTGCACAGCAAAGGAAACAATCAACAAAACAAAGAGGCAAACCACAGAATGGGAAAACATATTTGCAAATAACACTACAGATAAAGGGCTGGTGTCCAAGATCTATAAAGAACTTCTCAAACTCAACACTCAAAAAACAAATAAGTCAAAAAATGGGCAGAAGACATGAACAGACACTTCTCTGAAGAAGACATACAAACAGCTAACAGACACATGAAAAAGTGTTCATCATCTTTAGCCATCAGGGAAATTCAAATCAAAACCACATTGAGACACCACCTTACACCAGTCAGAATGGCAAAATTTGACAAGGCAAGAAACAACAAATGTTGGAGAGGTTGTGGAGAAAGGGGAACCCTCTTACACTGTTTTTGGGAATGCAAGTTGGTACAGCCACTTTGGAAAACAGTGTGGAGGTTCCTCAAAAAATTAAAAATAGTGTTACCCTATGACCCAGCAATTGCACTCCTGGGTATTTACCCCAAAGACACAGATGTAGTGAAAACAAGGGTCATATGCTCCCCAATGTTCATAGCAGCAATGTCCACAATAGCCAAACTGTGGAAAGAGCCGAGATGCCTTTCAACAGAGGAATGGATAAAGATGTGGTCCATATCTACAATGGAATATTACTCAGCCATCAGAAAGGATGAATACCCAACTTTTACATCAACATGGATGAGATTGGAGGAGATTATGCTAAGTGAAATAAGTCAGTCAAGCAGAGATAGTCAATTATCATATGGTTTCACTTATTTGTGGAACATAAACAATAGCATGGAGGACATTAGAAGAAGGGAAGGAAAAAATGAAGGGGTGGAAATCGGAGGGAGAGATGAACCATGAGAGACTGTGGACTCTGAGAAACAAACTGAAGTGTTAGAAGGTAAGGGGTTGGGGGCATCGTTTAGCCTGGTGATAAGTATTAAGGAGGGCAGGTATTACATGGAGCACTCAGTGTTATATGCAAATAATGAATCATGGAACGCTACATCAAAAACTCATGATGTAATATATTGTGAGTATCATAACATAAAAAAAAGAATCTGAGGGTTTTAGAGGGGAGCAGGGAGGTGGATGGGTTAGCCTGGTGATGGGTATTATGGAGGGCATGTGTTGTAATGAACACTGGGTGTTTTATGCAAATAATGAATCATGGAAAACTATGTCAAAAAGTAATGATGTACCGTATGGCGACTAACATAATATAATAAAAAAAAATAAAGGAAAAAATAAAATAAAATGAGCCTCTTGTAGGCAGCATATCAATGGGTCTTATTTTTTAATGCAGTCTGATACCCTATATCTTGATGGGCCATTTAGTCTGTTTACATTCAGAGTGATTATTGATAGATATGTATTTAGTGCTATTTTACTACTTGTTTTGTTGTTTCAGAGATTTTCTCTGTTCCTTTCTAGTCTTTGTCATTTTTCATTAACGAAGCATGGATCACTATATCAAAAACTAATGATATATTGTATGGTGACTAATATAACATAATAAAATAATAAAAAAAAAAAGAACGTAGTCCATGAGGGACAAGGTTGAAACTGGGGAGCATTGTGTAAATGAATGGTCTCATTTTATGGATCAGTACCATCAGCTCCCTGAAGAATCTTTACCAAAATGGATTTAGACTGAATAATTTAGAGGCTTTGAATGCTGTAGCGTGGAAAGGCATGTATGGTTTTAAACAGGACTCACAGCTCACTATAAAACAAACACACATGGGTATATATGATCTAGATACACAAGTGGCATGGGCTGAATTGGCCCTTGGACCTCAGGGACCGCCACTTAGAGCTGAGGGGTTATGACCACTACCCTAGTGGGCCTGGAGTACAGAGAACGGAGTCAAAGAGTATTATTTTTGAGCCTTATATTTGCCCTGCTTGGTTTTGGACTTGATTGGGACCAGTGACTCCCTTTTTCCCCCAATTTCTCCCTTTTGAAATGGAAATGTATATCCTATGCCTGTCTCTCCATTATAATTTAGAAGCAGATAGCTTGTTAAGTTACACAGATTCACAGCTGGAGAGAAATTTTGTCTCAGATGAATCATACTTTCTGTTTCACCCACACTTGATTTACATGACATCTGGGACTTAAAGTTGATGCTGGAATGGTTTAAGACATTGGGCTGTTGGGAAGAAGGTCAATGTATTTTGTATGTGAGAAGGACATGAATTCGGGGGTCCAGATAGCACGGGATTTTGAGCTGAATTGTGTTCCCCTCAAATTCATATGTTGAAGCTCATTAGAGTACTTCAGAATGTGACTATATTTGGAGATAGGACCTTTAAAGAGATAATTAAGATTAAATGAGAACATATGAATGGGTCTTAATTGAATCTGACTGGTGTTTTTAGGAGAAGCTGAAATTTGTACACACAGAGAGACATCAGAGGTGTGCACACAGAGGAAAAACATATGAAGACATAACATCTGCAAGCCAAGGAGGGAGACCTCAGAAGAAACCAAACCCTGCTTGCACCTTGATCTTGGACTTTTAGCATCCAAATATGTGAGATAATAAATTTCTGTTGTTTAAGCCACCGAAGTTGTGGTATTTTGTTATGGCAGCCTTAACCTAATATAGTACGTTATTCCTGAGGAAGCAGCCAGTCTGGTGGAATGGATAAAACCCACTGAAAAGTCTGTCTACTCTGTGAAGGAAGCTATCTGACTTCCTTTATAAATGCCAGGGGGAACACCCCAGATGAAGCAGTTCATATGCTTCCTATGCAAGCCATGTGGGACAAGCTTTATGATGACAGGGATATTCACCCACTAAATATGCCCTTTACCCAGGTCATGATAAATGCTGTGATTCAGGGGTCTCCTTTTGCATAGGCATCCCACATAAACATACTGCTGCAAAACAGAACAAAAGTCGGATAAGTCTTATGGGATTTGCTGACTCAGCTTTCCCTTATGGGTCTTACAGATGCTAATAAAAGCATTAGATTAATTAATGAGTAAGTGAGGAGAAGTAGAGGGGAGGAGAGTCAAGGGACTCTTTCCAGCAGGGTGGAAATCTTTAGATGGTTATTAAGAAATGGGATGAATAAAAAAGGCATTCAAAGAAAGGTTTTAAAACAGCACTATGGAAGGTTAGATGAACCAATGAGACCTGCTAGTGCCCTGCATTAAAAGACCCCAAATAAATATGCTTTATTTACTCCAGTTTGGAGCAATTTAAAAAGCTGGAAGGCAGGAGGCGGAGCAAGATGGAGGAGGAGTAGGAGACCTAGATTTCGTCTGGTCTCAGGAATTCAGCTGAATAGGGATCAAACCATTCTGAACACCTACGAACTCAACAGGAGACCGAAGAGGAGAGTAGCAACAACTCTCTGAACAGAGAAGCGACCACTTACTGGAAGGTAGGACGTGCGGAGAAGTGAATCCGAGGCGAGATTCGGGAGGATAGACGGCGGGGGAGGGGCCTCCGCCGGCCGCTTCTGGCAAGTGCTGGAGCCACGGAGCACAAAATCGGACCTTTTAGAAGTTAGCTCGGCTGAGGGTCGTCGCTGCAGTGGCTAAGCAGGGGGTGGAATCCTCCTGGGACAGTGTGGTCTCAGGACCCTTGGGGTCACAGAAAGACCGGGGAGGCCTGAGTATGCCAGAGCTCCCAGGTATCAGAGCGGGGAAGCCGGCTGCAGAGACAGAGCCGAGGCGCGGACTCTCAGCTCGGGGTGGCCATAAACTGTGATCCGCGGCCCAGTTGGGCCACTGCTCCTCCAGCAGGGACCCCACAAGCGGCAGAACTGGGGAGACTCCCCTTCCTTCCCAGGGAGGAGCAGCACGGGAGTGCACCGCAGGGATCTGCTGGGTTTGGAGACTCCACACGGGGTTGGGTGCCAGAGATAGCAACGCTCGGTCACAGGCCGGGTGAGCACGGAGTGCGGCCAGAGACCAGGGAGACGGGAGTGTCTGCTTTTCTCTGGGGGCACACTGAGGAGCGGGGCCCCGAGTTCTCAGCTCCTCCAGGTGGAGATTGGGAGGCCACCATTTTTGCCCTGGTCCTCCAAATCTGTACCGAGAGCTTGCAGGGAACAAAAGCTCCTCAGAGCAAACCGGAGCAGCTTCCTTAGCCCGGACCGACAAGGGCGGGGCAATTCAGCCTCCGGCAAAGACATTTGGGAACCACAGCAACAGGCCCCTCCCCCAGAAGATCAGTACGAACAGCCAGCAAGCCAAGACCAAGTTTACCGATCAAGGAGAATGGGAGAACTCCAGCGCTAGGGGAATACTGCACATAGAATTCATGGCTTTTTTTTTACCATGATTCATTAGTTCATCAAAGTTAATTTTTGTTGACTGTTTTCTTTTTTATTTTATTTTTCCTTTTTCCTTTTTCAACCAACATCTTATCAATCCCTTTTAAAAAAAAACATTTTTTTATTTTTCATTTTTAGAGTCATATTTTATCCCTTCATAGTAGTTACCCTTATTTTTGGCATATATATATAAGTTGTTCTCTCTTTAAAATTTTGAGATACAGTTTCTTCTAACAGATCAAAATATACCCTAAATCACTAGTGTATGGCTTTGTTCTACTCTCCTGCCTGATCACATTCTCTCCCTTTTTCCTTTTTTTTTTCTTAAATCTTCTTTCTTTCTTCAAACAACTTCTTATCTTATCAAGTCCTTTTATGAAGTCTTTTATAATTTTCATCTTTACAGTCATCTTCCATCCCTTCATTGTATCAAACTTTATTTTGTACATATATGTCTTTCTTCCTTTAAAATTTTAGGAGGCACTTTTTTCTAACAGACCAAAATACGCCCAAAATCTAGTGTGTGGCACTGATCTATGCACTAGCCTGATCATATTTGATCATATTCTGTTTTTTTTGTATTGTTCTGTTTTTGTTTTTATCTTTTTTTCTTTTTTTTTCTTTTCTCTTTCTTTTTTCTTTCTTTCGCTTTCTTTTACCCTGGTTTCAGGTCTTTTCTGATTTGTATACAGTATATGTGCTGGGGACGTTGTAAACCTGTTAGCATTTTGTTCTCTCATTCATCTATTCTCCTCTGGACAAAATGACAAGACGAAAGAAGTCACCTCAGCAAAAAGAACAAGAGGTAGTACCGTCAGCCAGGGACCTACTCAATACGGACATTAGTACGATGTCAGACCTAGAGTTCAGAATCATGACTTTAAAGATACTAGCTGGGCTTGAAAAAAGCGTGGAAGTTATTAGAGAAACCCTTTCTGGAGAAATAAAAGAACTAAAATCTAACCAAGTCGAAATCAAAAAGGCTATTGATGAGGTGCAATAAAAAATGGGGGCACTAAATGCTAGGATAAATGAGGCAGAAGAGAGAATCAGTGATATAGAAGACCAAATGATGGAAAATAAAGAGGCTGAGAAAAAGAGATAGAAACAACTACAGGATCACCAGGGCAGAATTCGAGAGACAAGTGATACGATAAGACGAAACAACATTAGAATAATTGGGATCCCAGAAGAAGAAGAGAGAGAGAGAGGGGCAGAAGGTATATTGGAGCAAATAATAGCAGAGAACTTCCCTAATGTGAGGAAGGAAACAGGCATCAAAATCCAGGAGGCGCAGAGAACCCCTCTCAAAATCAATAATAATAGGTCAACACTCCGACATCTAATAGTAAAACTTACGAGTCTCAGAGACAAAGAGAAAATCCTGAAAGCAGCTCGGGAGAAGAGATATGTAACCTACATTGGTAGAAACATTAGATTGGCAACAGACCTATCCACAGAGACCTGGCAGGCCAGAAAGGACTGGCAAGATATCTTCAGAGCACTAAACGAGAAAAATATGCAGCCAAGAATACTATATCCAGCTAAGCTGTCATTGAAAATTGAAGGAGAGATAAAAAGCTTCCAGAACAAACAAAAACTAAAGGAATTTGCAAACATGAAACCAGCCCTCCAAGAAATATTGAAAGGGGTCCTCTAAGCAAAGAGAGAGCCTAAAAGCAGCAAGATCAGAAAGGAACACAGACAACATACAGTTAACAGTCACCTTACAGGCAAAACAATGGTACTAAATTCATGCCTTTCAATAGTTACCCTGAATGTAAATGGGCTAAATGCCCCAATCAAAAGACACAGGCTATCAGATTGGATTAAAAAACAAGACCCATCAATATGCTGTCTGCAAGAGACTCATTTTAGACCCAAAGACACCCCCAGATTGAAAGTGAGGGGGTGGAAAACCATTTACCATGCTAATGGACACCAAAAGAAAGCTGGGGTGGCAATCCTTATATCAGACAAACTAGATTTTAAAACAAAGACTGTAATAAGAGATGAGGAAGGACACTATATCCTACTGAAAGGGTCTATCCAACAAGAAGATCTAACAATTGTAAATATCTATGCCCCGAACATGGGAGCAGCCAATTATATAAGGCAATTAATAACAAAAGCAAGGAAACACATTGAAAACAATACAATAATAGTGGGGGACTTTAACACCCCCCTGACTGAAATGGACAGATCATCTAAGCAAAAGATCAACAAGGAAATAAAGACTTTAAATGACACACTGGACCAAATGGACTTCACAGACATAGAACATTCCATCCCAAAGCAACGGAATACACATTCTTCTCTAGTGCCCATGGAACATTCTCCAGAATTGATCACATCCTAGGTTACAAATCAGGTCTCAACTGGTACCAAAAGATTGGGATCATTCCCTGCATATTTTCAGACCACAATGCTTTGAAACTAGAACTCAACCACAAGAGGAAAGTCGGAAAGAACTCAAATACATGGAGGCTAAAGAGCATCCTACTAAAGAATGAATGGGTCAACCAGGAAATTAAAGAAGAATTAAAAAAACTCATGGAAACCAATGAAAATGAAAACACAACTGTTCAAAATCTTTGGGATACAGCAAAGGCAGTCCTGAGAGGAAAGTATATAGCAATACAAGCCTTTCTCAAGAAACAAGAAAAATCTCAAATACACAACCTAACCCTACACCTAAAGGAGCTGGAGAAAGAACAGCAAATAAAGCCTAAACCCAGCAGGAGAAGAGAAATCATAAAGATCAGAGCAGAAATCAATGAACTAGAAACCAAAAGAACAGTAGAACAGATCAACGAAACTAGGAGCTGGTTTTTGAAAGAATTAGCAAGATTGATAAACCCCTGGCCAGACAGATCAAAAAGAAAAGAGAAATGACCCAAATCAACAAAATCATGAATGAAAGAGGAGAGATCACAACCAACACCAAAGAAATACAAACAATTATAAGAACATATTATGAGCAACTCTATGCCAGCAAATTAGATAACCTGGAAGAAATGGGTGCATTCCTAGAGATGTATCAACTACCAAAACTGAACCAGGAAGAAATAGAAAACCTGAACAGACCTAAACCAGTAAAGAAATTGAAGCAGTCATCAAAAATCTCCCAAGAAACAAAAGCCCAGGGCCAGATGGCTTCCCAGGGGAATTCTATCAGACATTTAAAGAAGAATTAATACCTATTCTCCTGAAACTGTTCCAAAAAATAGAAATGGAAGGAAAACTTCCAAACTCATTTTATGAGGCCAGCATTACCTTGATCCCAAAACCAGAGAAAGACCCCATCAAAAAGGAGAATTACAGACCAATATCCTTGATGAACATGGATGCAAAAATTCTCACCAAAATACTAGCCAATAGGATCCAACAGTACATTAAAAGGATTATTCACCACGACCAGGTGGGATTTATCCCTGGGCTGCAAGGCTGGTTCGACATCCACAAATCAACGTGATATAATACATTAACAAAGGAAAGAACAAGAATCATATGATCCTCTCAATAGATGCAGAAAAAGCATTTGACAAAGTACAGCATCCTTTCTTGATCAAAACTCTTCAGAGTGTAGGGTTAGAGGGTACATACCTCAATATCATAAAAGCCATCTATGAAAAACCTACAGCGAATATCATTCTCAATGGGGAAAGACTGAGAGCTTTTCCCCTAAGGTCAGGAACGCGGCAGGGATGTCCACTCTCACCACTGCTATTCAACATAGTATTAGAAGTCCTAGCCACAGCAATCAGACAACAAAAAGAAATCAAAGCATCCAAATCGACAAAGAGGAAGTCAAACTCTCACTCTTTGCAGATGATATGATACTGTATGTGGAAAACCCAAAAGACTCCACCCCAAAACTGCTAGAACTCATACAGGAATTCAGTAAAGTAGCAGGATATAAAATCAATGCTCAGAAATCAGTGGCATTCCTATACACCAACAACAAGACAGAAGAGAGAAAAATCAAGCAGTCGATCCCATTTACAATTGCACCCAAAACCATTAGATATCTAGGAATCAATTTAACCAAAGAGGCAAAGGATTTGTACTCAGAAAACTATAAAATACTCATGAAAGAAATTGAAGAAGACACAAAGAAATGGAAAAACGTTCCATGCTCATGGATTGGGAGAACCAACATTGTGAAGATGTCAATGCTACCTAGAGCAATCTACACATTCAATGCAATCCCCATCAAAATACCATCCACCTTTTTCAAAGAAATGGAACAAATAATCCTAAAATTTGTATGGAACCAGAAGAGACCCCGAATAGCCAGAGGATTATTGAAAAAGAAAAGCAAAGCTGGCGGCATCACAATTCCGGACTTCCAGCTCTATTACAAAGCTGTCATCATCAAGACAGTATGGTACTGGCACAAAAACAGACACATAGATCAATGGAACAGAATCGAGAGCCCAGAAATGGACCCTCAACTCTATGGTCAACCTATCTTTGACAAAGCAGGAAAGAATGTCCAATGGAAAAAAGACAGTCTCTTCAACAAATGGTGTCGGGAAAATTGGACAGCCACATGCAGAAGAATGAAACTGGACCATTTCCTTACACCACACACAAAAATAGACTCCAAATGGTTGAAAGACCTAAACGTGAGACAGGAGTCCAACAAAATCCTAAAGGAGAACACAGGTAGCAACCTCTTCGACCTCCGCCGCAGCAACTTCTTCCTAGAAACATCGCCAAAGGCACGGGAAGCCAGGGCAAAAATGAACTATTGGGATTTCATCAAGATAAAAAGCTTTTGCACAGCAAAAGAAACAGTCCACAAAATCAAAAGACAACCGACAGAATGGGAGAAAATATTTGCAAATGACATATCAGATAAAGGGCTAGTATCCAAAATCTATAAAGAACTTACCAAACTCAACACCCAAAGAACACATAATCCAATCAAGAAATGGGCAGAAGACATGAACAGACATTTTCTAAAGAAGACATCCAAATGGCCAACAGGCACATGAAAAAGTGCTCAACATCGCTCGGCATCAGGGAAATCCAAATCAAAACCTCAATGAGATACCACCTCACACCTGTCAGAATGGCTAAAATTAACAAGTCAAGGAACGACAGATGTTGGCGGGGATGTGGAGAAAGGGGAACCCTCCTACACTTTTGGTGGGAATGCAAGCTGGTGCAACCGCTCTGGAAAACAGTATGGAGGTTCCTCAAACAGTTGAAATTAGAGCTACCATTCGATCCAGCAATTGCCCTACTGGGTATTTACCACAAAGATACAAATGTAGGGACCCGAAGGGGTACGTGTACCCCAATGTTTTTAGCAGCAATGTCCACAACAGCCAAACTGTGGAAAGAGCCAAGATGCCCATTGAGAGATGAATGGATAAAGAAGATGTGGTATATATACACAATGGAATATTATGCAGCCATCAAAAGGAATGAGATCTTGCCATTTGCAACGACGAGGATGGAACTGGAGGGTGTTATTCTTAGTGAAATAAGTCAATCAGAGAAAGACATGTATCATATGACCTCACTGATATAAGGAATTCTTAATCTCAGGAAACAAACTGAGTGTTACTGGAGTGGTTGTGGGTTGGAGGGATGGGGTGGCTGGGTGATAGACATTGGGGAGGGTATGTGCTATGCTGAGCACTGTGAATTGTGCAAGGCTGTTGAATCACAGATCTGTACTTCTGAAACAAATAATGCAACATATTTTAAGAAAAAAGAAAAAGAAAAAGATAACAGGAGAGGAAGAATGAAGGGGAGTAAGTCAGAGGGGGAGATGAACCATGAGAGACAATGGACTCTGAAAAACAAACTGAGGGTTCTAGAGGGGAGAGGGGTGGGGGGATGGGTTAGCCTGGTGATGGGTATTGAGGAGGGCACATTCTGCATGGAGCACTGGGTGTTATGAACATACAATGAATCATGGAACACTGCATCAAAAACTAATGATGTAATGTATGGTGATTAACATAACAATAAAAATTTAAAAAAAAAGCTGGAAGGCAAAAATTATAATAGGAACCCATCCTGGAATTGCCTGAGGTGATAGGCAGAATAACAAAAGGTCCCTTGGCCAGACTGCTTCCAAGGTGTCAAAGCCTTATGCACATTAATAGGCAAAATGGTCGGAGAGTGGAGAAGAGATGTTTCTGGGACTCTGTCGCATGGGATCCTCATCGACTATGGTACCAAAATCTATCGGATAAATCCTAATACAGGCCCCAATTTGAGTGAGAGACTATAGAGATGTAAAGGTTGATAGGATTAAGGTAGAAGTTTGAATGAAAATTGAAATGTTTTTAAACATGGTTTATGTGAAAGTGTCATGTCTCCTTTAACTGAATGTTTTATGGGAATAGATATTATGCCTGACTGGGAATACTCACTCTGCCTAGTACTGTAGAACCAAAACCTGTTGATGAAGTACAGAAGACATGCAAATCTACCCTTCAAGCAATATTAATTGGACATGCTAAATAGAAGTGAATAAGGTTTCCTAAGCCCACACAGTAGAGAATAGAACCTGGAGTGCTGGTATAAACAAATTCTTGTTATGATGGACATATATGAACCCTAGATTGGGGCTCATGGTAAAAGCCCATGAGTGCCTCCTGACAACAACTATAGGAAATTCAGAGTAGAAAATTTCCATTTGACAGGTAATTACTTGTTTGTTATGTGACATTAATTGAAACTGCCCTTATAATTGAAGTACATAAATAATTTTGAAACTGGAAGTACCTGCAATGTTGTGTGTAATATTGGAGAGATACTCTAATGGAGAGGGCAGTGCCTAGAAAAGTTGCGTAATAAAATGGAAATGATTTGTACAGGAATATGCTACTGAGGGAATGTAGGGAGTTCCTCAGCATATTAGGCAGGTAAAATTTTCCCCTGGGATTGACTTTGGAACCATGTGAAAATCTGCCAGATTCTATTGTCACTTAGACAGGGCCCTATAACAAATCTGTTAACTGGCCAATGAAGAGCTCTTTGGTTTATGGATGGCAGTTCCAAAGTGAATGAACAACAACCTGTTTTGGAAGGCCGCTACTGTGATCAAAGAAGATAAAACCAAATCAACTCAATGGAATGAGTTGTATGCTGTTTGCCATAATGTTTCAGATTTTACCAGCTCATTAGCAGTTGCCAATGGCCTGGCTATATGGCCATCAGAAAAGCAATGAAAAGCTGGTCTATTAAAAGGTATACCTGTATAAGGCATTGTCCTATGGAAACGACTATGAAAATTTGAGGGGTGCATTAAAGACATATCAGTGCTTATCAGAAGAATCTTATTTTTTATTCAGAAGGTGACTGGAGTTGACAAATAGATATCCCGGTCTGCTCACTTAAGGTAACCACCTGAGTCCATGAAATAAGTAGATATAGGGCTACTGTAGCAATACAGAGATAGGCTGAATCTAGACATGTTCTTCTTGCACCTTTAGAGGCATAACATACCAATAAAAAACTGTTCTGTCTGCCAAAAAGAGACAGAAATTGCAGATTCCCTGGGAGGAAGGGGGCACCTCTTAACATGGCTGTCAAGTCAGACTACACCAGTAGGCCCAGGTGGCTACCAATGGGTGTTGACAGACATAGACATTGAGTCTGGACTAGGCTTTGCTTACGCAGTAGTAGATGTATATGTTTAGAGTACTATAAAAGAACTGAAACAGAAGATAATGCAACAGTTTGGACCTCTGAGTTACATTATTCAGACCAAAAAATTCATGGCCCATAATGTCCAGCAAGGGAGAAAGAGAGATTCCCCTAAGAGTAATAGTTTGATAGATATTTGAAACTGGCAATTGAAACTTTGGCTTTCTAAAACAGAAAGAGATATGGGCATCAAGGGCTGGCTTACATGTCTTCATGAATGTGGGCTCACACTCAACAAAAGGGGGCTAAGGGAATGTCCCCATTAGACACTCTCCTGTTTCTCTGGTAGATCTAAGGATGAAGGTATGGGGAAGGATCCTGGTATGACTGCAATTCTTCCTAAGATGAGAGGATGCTGGTATGATGACTATAATTTTTTTCTTCCCTCATCACTTCAACTCTATTTTTCTTACACATACAGTGGTCACAGGACCAGCGCTGAAACTGCAAGTGCCAGAAACAGGAACAACTCCCTAAGCAAAAAAATTCTATCTTTTTAAAACTTTATGTTAAAATTCCTAAGCAGGTTGTGCCTTCATCCCATCTGGCAAAATTGGGTTTTATAATGAATATAGCTATAAATATAGCTATATTTATATTTGCCTAGTGATAATAATAGCTCACTAGGGCTGCCTGGGTGGCTCAGTTGCTTGAACATCCAATTCTTGGTTTTGGCTCAGGTCATGATCTCAGGGTTTTGAGATCCAGCCCTGTGTAGGCTCCATGCTCAGTGGGGAGTCTGCATGAGATTCTCTCTCTCCCTCTCCCTCTGCCCCTCCCCCTGCTCACATGCTCTCTCTTTCTCCCGCTCTCTTTAAACAAACAAACAAACAAAAATATTTTAAAAAATAGCCCACTAGTTTTATATCTACAAACTCTACCTTATATGAATGGGACTGAGGGAGAGGTACCTACTAGACAACTATTTTTGTCTGCAATCTAGGCTAGCACAGTGGCCAAACTTAATGCTCCTTCAAACGGTGGAAAACTTTGACTATAAATGGAGAGAACGAACAGTAGCTGAGGATAAAGGATTGAATAAATGTGTTAAGTAATGAGGGAAATCCAATATTAGATTAACACCTTGAAAGAGGCTCAGAGCAAGACATGATATTGTCTCTTAGCTCAATTATACCAGATGCTTGAAAGGGTGAAAGCACATAACACTGAGACCACACCTGCTTCTGGAACTTGGCAAGATCAAGTGGAAGCCTGCAAATCGGAAAGGCCCACCTTGGGAAGCATTTTCACAGGATATAACGATGGATTGGACTGATAATGACTGAATGGACTCCAGTAATATTACAGTATCTCTTGACTTTTATGATACCTTTGCCTAAGGAAACTGTGGTCAAAGACCAGAGAGTTGCCTGCAGTATAAACAAACAAACAAACAAAACATATGTATATATTTGGTATTTGTCCCTGATCCTGGCACAGAGCATCTCAAACCTTTGGAATTTCCTGAGTGATAGGAATATCTTTTCTTATTTATAACACACCCTTTTCTCCCATACCTGAATTTATGCTAACGAAGCAACTCTGGGCAACCCCTAGACAGCTTCAGGATGGGGGCTGGTTGACAGAGGAATCAAGCGTTTTATTAGAGGGTAACTTTCAGCCCCACTCCTCAACCTCCACAGAGGATAAAGAGCTAGAGATTGAGTTTAATCACCCTTGACCAGTGATTTAATCAAACATTTTACAGAAATGGACAGATCATCTAAGCAAAAGATCAACAAGGAAACAAGGGCTTTAAATGACACACTGGACCAGATGGACTGCACAGATATATTCAGAGCATTTATTTCATCCTAAAGTAACAGAATACACATTCCTCTCAAGTGCACATGATACATTCTCCTGAATAGATCACATACTGGGTCACAAATTGGGTCTCAACCTGTACAAAAAGATTGAAATTATACCATGCATATTTTCAGAACACAATGCTTTAAAACTTGAACTCAATCACAAGAGAAAGTTTGGAAGGAGCACAGATATATTGAGGTTAAAGAGCATCCTACTAAACAATGAATGGGTCAACCAGGATTTCAAGAAGACTTAAAAAAATACATGGAAATAAATGAAAAGGAGAAAACAACACTTCAAAACATTTGAGATGCAGCAAAGGCAGTCCTAAGAGGGAAGTACATAACAATATAAGCCTTTCTCCAGAAACAAGAAAACTCAAATACACAAGCTAACCTTACACCTAAAGGAGCTGGAGAAAGAACAGAAAATAAAGCCTAAATCCAGCAGGAGAAGAGGAATAATGATTAGAGGAAAAATCAGTGAAATAGAAACCAAAAGAACAGTAGAATATATCAATGAAACTAGGAGCTGGTTTTTGAAAGAATTAATAGAGCAATAAATCCCTAGCCAGACTTATCAAAAGGAAAAGAGAAAGGACCCAAATAAATAAAATCATGAATGAAATAGGAGAGATCACAACCAACACCAAAGAAACACAAAAAATATATAAGAACATATTATGAGCAACTATATGCTAACAAATTAGGCAATCTGGAAGAAATGGATACATTCCTAGAAACATATAAACTACCAAAACTGAAACAGGAAGAAATAGAGAACTTGAACAAACCCATAACCAGCAAGGAAATTGAAGCAGTAATCAAAACTCTTCCAACAAACAAAAGTCTAGGACTAGATGGCCTCCCAGCAGAATTCTACCAAACATTTAAAGAACTAATACCTTTCTTCTGAAAATGTTTCAAAAAATAGAAATGGAGGAAAACTTCTAAACTTGTTCCATGAGACCACCATTACCTTAATCCCACAACCAGACAAAGGAAAATTATTATTATTAAAATGTCTATATTACCCAAAGCAATCTACGTGTTCAAAGCAATCCCAATCAAAATAACACCAGTATTTTCCACAGAGCTAGAACAAACAATCCTAAAATTTGTATGGAACCAGAGAAGACCCTGAAGAGCCAAAGCAACCATGAAAAAAAAAATCAATGCTTGAAGCATCACAATTCTGGACTTCAAGCTGTGTTATAAATCTGTAATCATCAGGACAGTATAGTACTGGCACAAAAACAGACACATAGGTAAAAGGAACAGAACCCAGAACCCAGAAATGCACCCCCACCTCTATGGTCATCTAATCTTCGACAAAGCAAGAAAGAATATCCAATGGAAAAAAGACAGTCTCTTCAACAATCGGTGTAGTAAAATTGGACAGCCACACACAGAAGAATGAATCCTGACCATTTTCTTATACCATACACAAAGATAAACTCAAAATGGATGAAAGACCTAAATGTAAGACAGGAATCCATCAAAATCCTTGAGGAGAACATAGCAACCTCTTTGACATTGGCTGCAATAAGTTCTTGCTAGGCATGTCTCCAAAGGCAAGGGAAACAAAGGCAAAAATGAACTATTGGGACTTCATCAAGATAAAAGGCTTTTGCACAGCAAAGGAACTAGTAGACTAAACCAAAAGACAACCGATAAAATGGGAGAAGATATTTGCAAAGGTCTTACCAGATAAAGGACTAGTATCCAAAATCTATAAACTTATCAAACTCAACACCCAAAAAACAAATAATCCAGTCAAGAAATGGACAGAAGACATGAATAGATATTTCTTCAAAGAAGACATACAAATGGCCAATGGACACATGAAAAAATGCTCATCATTCATCATCAGGGAAATACAAATCAAAACCACAATGAGATACCACCTCACACTAGTCAGAATGGCTAAAATTAACAACTGAATTCTGCTCTAATCTTTATTATTTCTCCTTTCCTGCTGGATTTACACTTTATTTTCTGGTTCCATACAAACTTTAGGATTGTTTGTTCTAGCTCTGTGGAAAATGCTGGTGTTATTTTGATTGGGATTGCTTTGAACATGTAGATTGCTTTGGGTAATATAGAAATTTTAATATTTGTTTTCCAATCCATGAGCAAGGAATGTTTTTCCATTTCTTTGTGTCTTCCTCAATTTCTTTAGTAAGTGTTGTGTAGTCCTCAGAGTACAGATCATTTACCTCTCTGGTTAGGTTTATTCCTCAGTTTCTTACGGGTTTTGGTGCTATTGTAAATGAGACCAATTTCTTGATTTCTCTTTCTTCTGCCTCATTGCTAGCATATAGAAATGCAACTGAACTCTGCTTTGATTTTATGTCCTGACACTTTGCTGAATTCCTGTATGAGTTCTAGCAATTTTGGGTGGTGTCTTGTGTGTTTTGCTCATAAAGTATCATGTCATCTGTGAAGAGTGAGAGTATGACTTCTTCTTTACCAATTTGAATGCCTTTTATTTCTTTTTGTTGTCTGGTTGCCGAGGCTAGGACTTCTAGTGCTATGTTGAACAACGGTGGTGAGAGTAGATATCCATGTTGTGTTCCTGACCTTAGGGGAAAATCTCTCATTTCCCCATTGAGGATGATATTAGCTGAGGGTTGTTTGTAATATGGCTTTTATGATATTGAGGTATGTTTCCTCTATCCCTACACTGTGGAGAGTTTTAACCAAGAAAGGATGTTGTCTTTTATCAAATGCTTTTTCTGCATCTTTTTAGAGGATCATATGGTTCTTGCCCTTTATTAATGTGCTGCATCACATTAATTGATTTGTGGATGTTGAACCATCCTTGCAACCCAGGAATAAATTCCACTTGGTCATGGTGAATAATCCTTTTAATGTATTGTTGGATGCTATTGGCTAGTATCTTGGTGAGAATTTTTTTTTAATTTTTTTATCAACATAATGTATTTTTTGTTTCAGGGG
The DNA here is from genome assembly GCF_003265705.2 of Callorhinus ursinus. Taxonomy (NCBI): domain Eukaryota; kingdom Metazoa; phylum Chordata; class Mammalia; order Carnivora; family Otariidae; genus Callorhinus; species Callorhinus ursinus. The sequence continues at coordinate 8,298,603 of NW_027397095.1, forward strand.
TACAGGTCTGTGATTCATTGGTCTTACAAAATTCACAGAGCACACCATAGTATATGGTGTCCATTACCCAGCCACCCCATCCCCCCCACTCACCTCCACTCCAGCAACCCTCAGTTTGTTTCCTGAGATTAAGAGTCTCTTATGGTTTGTCTTCCTCTCTGGTTTTGTCTTGTTTCATTTTTCCCTCCCTTCCTCTATGATCCTCTGTCTTGTTTCTCAAATTCCTCATATCAGTGAGATCATATGATACTTGTCTTTCTCTGATTAATTTATTTCACTTAGCATAATACCCTCTAGTTACATCCATGTCATTGCAAATGGCAAGATTTCATGGTTTTTTGATGGCTGCATAATATTCCATTAAATATATCTATCTATCTATAGATAGATAGATAGATGATAGATAGATAGATAGATAGATAGATAGATAGATAGATAGATAGATATACCACATCTTCTTTATCCATTCATCTGCTGATGGACATCTTGGCTGTTTCCATAGTTCGGCTATTGTGGACATTACAGCTATAAATATTGGGGTGCAAGTGCCCCTTCGGATCACTAAATTTGTATCTTTGGGGTAAATACCCAGTAGTGCAAATGCTGGGTCATAAGGTAGCTCAATTTTCAACTTTTTGAGGAGCCTACATACTCTTTTCCCGAGTGGCTGCACCAGCTTGCATTCCCACCAAGAGTGTAAGACTGTTCCCCTTTCTCTGCATCCTCTCCAACATCTGTCATTTCCTGACTTGTTAATTTTAGCCATTCTGACTGTTGTGAGGTGGTATTTCATTGAGGTTTTGATTTGGATTTCCCTGATGCCGAGTGATGTTGAGCATGTTTTCATGTGATTGTTGGCCATTGGGATGTCTTCTTTGCAGAAATGTCTGTTCATATCTTCTGCCCATTTTGTGATTGGATTATTTGTTCTTTGGGTGTTGAGTTTGATAAGTTCTTTATAGATCTTGGATACTAGCCCTTTATGTGATAAATCATTTGAAAATATCTTCTCCCATTCTGTTGGTTGTCTTTTGGTTTTCTTGACTGTCTCCTTTGCTGTGCAAAAGTTTTTATCTTGATGAAGTCCCAATAGTTCATTTTTGCCCTTGCTTCCTTTACCTTTGGCAATGTTTCTAGGAAGAAGTTGCCGCAGCTGAGGTCGAAGAGGTTGCTGCCTGAGTTCTCCTCAAGGATTTTGATGGATTCCTGTCTTACATTGAGGTCTTTAATTCATTTTGAGTCTATTATTGTGTGTGGTGTAAGGCAATGGTCCAGTTTCATTCTTCTGCATGTGGCTGTCCAATGTTCCCAAAACTATTTGTTGAAGAGACTGTCTTTTTCCCATCGGACATTTTTTCCTGTTTTGTCGAAGATTAGTTGAACATAGAGTTGAGGGTCCATTTCTGGGGTCTCTATTCTGTTCCACTGATCTATGTGTCTGTTTTTGTGCCAGTACCATGCTGTCTTGATGATTACAGCTTTGTAATAGAGCTTGAAGTCCGGAATTGTGATGCCCCCGGCTTTGTTTTCTTTTTAACATTTGTCTGGCTATTTGGGGTCTTTTCTGGTTCCATACAAATTTTAGGATTATTTGTTCCATTTCTTTGGAAAAAGTTGATGCTAATTTTTAAAATTTTATTATGTTATGTTAGTCACCATACAATACATCATTAGTTTTTGATGTGGTGATCCATGATCCATTGTTTTTCTATAACACCCAGTGCTCCATGCAATACGTGCCCTCCTTAATACCCATCACCAGGCCAACAAATGTCCCCTCCCCCCCCTCAAAACCCTGTTTGTTTCTCAGAGTCCATAGTCTCTCATGGTTCATCTCTCCCTCCAATTCCCCCACCCTCATTTTTTCCCTTCCTTCACATAATGTCCTCCATGTTACTCCTTATGTTCCACAAATAAGTGAAACCATACGATAATTGACTTACTCTGCTTGACTTATTTCACTTAACATATGTTTGATAGAATTCCCCAGGGAATCCATCAGGCCCTGGACTCTTGTTTTTTGGGAGGTTTTGGATCACTGCTTCAATCTCCTTACTAGTTATTGGCCTGTTCAGGTTGTCAATTTCTTCCTGTTTCAGTCTTGGCAGCTTATAGGTTTCCAGGAAGTCCTCCATTTCATCCAGCTTGCTCAGTTTTTTGGCATCTAGGTGTTGATAATAATTTCTAATAATTGTTTCTATTTCCTTGGTGTTAGTCATGATCTCTCCCCTTTCATTCATAATTTTATTAATTTGGGTCCTTTCCCTTTTCTTTTGGATAAGTCTGGCCAGTGGTTTATCGATCTTATTAATTCTTTCAAAGAACCAACTTCTAGTTTCATTGTTCTGATCTACTGGGTTTCTGCTTTCTAATTCATTGATTTTTGCTCTAATTTTATTTCTCTTCTAATGCATGGCTTAGGCATCATTTTTTGCTTTTTCTCCAGTTCTTTAAGATGTAGAGTTTGTTGGTTAATTCAGGATTTTTCTATTTTTTTGAATGTGGCTTGGATGGCTATATATTTCCCCCTTAGGACAGAATTTGCAGTATCCCATAGGTTTTGGACCGATGTGTTTTCATTCTCATTGATTTCCATGAATTGTTTAAGTTCTTCTTTGATTTCCTGGTTGACCCTGACCCAAACATTCTTGAGCAGAGTGGTGTTTAGCTTCCAAGTGTTTGAATTTCTGTCAATTTTTTTCTTTTATTGAGTTCCAGTTTTAAAGCATTGTGGCCTGAGAATATGTAGGGAATAAACTCAATCTTTTGGTATCAGTTGAGACCTGAATTGTGACCCAGTATGTGGTCTATTCTGGAGAAAGTTCCACGTGCACTTGAGAAGAATGAGTATTCTGTTGTTTTAGGTTGGAATGTTCTGTAAGTATCTATGAGGTCCATCTGGTCCAAAGTATCATTCAACGCTCTTGTTTCCTTGTTGATTTTCTGCTTAGATGATCTGTCCATTGCTGAGAGTGGAGTATTGAGGTCTCCTACAATTAACGTATTGTTATCAATATGACTCTTTATTTTGGTTAACAGTTGGCTTATGCAGATGGCGGCTCCCAAGTTGGGGGCACAGATATTTACAATTGTTAGATCTTCTTGTTGGATAGACCCTTTAAGAATGATATAGTGTCCTTCTGTGTCTCTAATTACAGACTTTAGCTTAAAATCTAATTTGTCTGATATAATAATTGCTACCCCAGCTTTCTTTTGAGGTCCTTTGGCATGGAAGATGGATCTCCATCCCTTCACTTTCAGTCTGGATGTATCATTAGGTTCAAAATGAGTCTCTTGTAGGCAGCATATGGATGGGTTCTGTCTTTTTATCTAATCTGAAACCCTGTGCCGTTTTATGGGAGCATTTAGGCCATTCACGTTGTCAGTGATTATTGAAAGATATGAATTTATTGCCATCATGTTGCCTGTGAAGATGTTGTTTTTATAGATTGTCCCTGTAAATTTCTGTTGTATATCACTCTTGGGGTCTTTCTCCTTTTATAGAAACCCCCTTAATATTTCGTGCAGGCCGGCTTTGTGGTCACATATTCTTTCATTTTCTGCCAGTCGTGGAAGCTCTGCATCTCTCCATCCATTCTAAATGACAACCTTGCTGGATAAAGTATTCTTGGCTGCATGTTCTTCTCATTTAGTACCCTGAATATGTCTTGCCAGGTCTCTGTGGATAGGTCTGATGTTATTCCGATGTTCCTCCCTCCGTACATAAGGAATCTCTTCCCCCTAACTGCCCTTAAGATGGTTTCCTTGGTTCTAAGATTTGCAAGTTTTACTATTACATGCTGGGGTGTTGGCCTGTTTTCCTTGATCTTGGGAGAGGTCCTCTCTGCCTCTAGGACGTGAATGTTTGTTTCATTCCCCAGATTAGGGAAGTTCTCAGCTATGATTTGCTCAAATACATCTTCTAGTCCTCTCTCTCTCTCCACTCCCTCCGGATTCCAATTATTCTGACATTGGAATGCTTCATGGTGTCACTTATTTCTCTGGTTCTATTTTCATGACCTCCTCTTTTCCCTTTATATTTATTATTTTGTCTTCTAGGTCGCTTATTCATTCTTCTGCCCTACTTACCCTAGCTGTTAGATTATCTAGTTTGGATTGGATCTCATTGATAGCATTTTTAAGTTCTGCCAATTCAGCTTTCATTTCTGCCCTTAGAGACTCTATGTTGCCATTAATTGATTTCTCCATTCTAGCCATTGTCTTCACAATTGCTAGCCTGAATTCCATCTCCGACATCTTGGTTATACTTTGTCCATTTTTAAATCTGCAGCATAAGTCATAATCTCTGAATCTTTTCTATTTTGGGGGTTCTTCCTCCTAGTCATTCTGTTGATGGGTGTTTGAGGGAATGTATAGAGTCCAAATTATTGACCAGAACCCAAGCAAGATGCACCTGTTTTCTAGGGACCTTAAGGTTGCTGGCCTCTTTTTTTCCCAGCCTGTCTTCTGGGGGAGGGGCCTGCTGCACTGTTTCAGGCAATCCTGTTTGGGCGGAGTTGCCCTGCCCCCCTGTGGTGGGGGATGGGCTCAGCTGGAAACAGATTTGGGGGCTTATGTTCTCTGGCAGCTTTCCCTGGTGGCTTTCTGCATCTCTTCCGAGAGTCAGAGCAGAAGAGACCGTTTCCAACCCTCTGCCTCAGAGCAGAGAGACTGCAGTCTGGTCTTCAGTGAGCTCTCCAGGCCACACTGTCTCTGTTTCTGTCCATGCTGCTATAACCTGCAGCGGCCTGGTTTGTGCACCCCTCTCCAGCTCCCCCAGTCCTGCCTCCAGGTCGAGGTATGTCTCTGCCCTTTGTGTTTCTAAAAATGCCAACCGCTCCCCGTTTGCATGCGTGACCCTGCTGCTCCGGGTTTCCACCCTGGGGGCTGCCCTACAGTCCTTTCCCTGCCACTACCAGTCTGCGAGTCTGTGCCCTGTCCCCAGTGCCTGAGGCTGTTGCTTACTGGCAGTGTAGGATCTCCACGGCCAGGCTCCTTCCCGCTGCCATTTATCCTCCAATATCTGTCTGCACAATCACAGCTCCCCACTTCGTACCTCGAAACCAACCGCCTGTGATATTCTGTTTGTAGAGATCCAGATCATCTTATATCTCAGGCTGGTTTCGTGGGTGCTCAGAATGGTCTAATAGTTATCCAGCTCAATTCCGAGGCCCAGTTGAAATAGGGTCCCCTACTCCTCCACCATCTTTCCTAAAGTCCAAACGTTGATGGTATTTTGATAGCGATTGCATTAAATATGTAAATTGCTCCAGGTAGCACAGACGTTTTCATAATATTTGTTCTTCCATTCCATGAGAATGAAACATTTTTCCATTTCTTTGTGTCTTCTTCAATTTATTTCACGAGTATTCTAACGTTTTCTGAGTACAGGCTCTTTGCCACTTTGGTTAGATTTATTCCCAAATATCTTTTGGTTTAGGGGGCAATTGTGAATGGGATTGATTCCTTAATTTCTCTTTCTTCTGTCTTGTTGTTGGTGTATAGGAATGCCACTGATTTCTGTGCATTGACTTTATATCCTGCCACTTTACTGAATTCCTGTATGAGTTCTAGCAGTTTTGGGGTGGAGCATTTTGGGTTTTCCACATAAAGTATCATATCATCTGCAAAGAGTGAGAGTTTGACTTCTTTGCCAATTTGGATGCTTTTGATTTCTTTTTGTTGTCTGATTGCTGTGGCTAGGACTTCTAATACTATATTGAATAGCAGTGATGATAGTGGACATCCCTACCGTGCTCCTGACCTTAGGGGAAAAGCTCTCATTTTTTTCCCCATGTAGTATGATATTTGCTGTGGGTTTTTCATAGATGGCTTTTATGATATTGAGGTATGTACCCTCTATCCCTGTACTCTGAAGAGTTTTGATCAAGAAAGGATGCTGTACTTTGTCAAATGCTTTTTCTGCATCTATTGAGAGGATCATATTGTTCTTGTTCTTTCCTTTATTAATGTATTGTATCACATTGATTGATTTGTGAATATTGAACCACCTTGCAGACAGGGATAAATCCCACGTGATCATGGTGAATAATCCTTTTAATGTACTGTTGGATCCTACTGGCGAGTATTTTGGTGAAAATCTTTGCATCCTTATTCATCAGGGATATTGGTCTGTAGTTCTCCTTTTTGATGGGGTCTTTGTCTGGTTTGGGGATCAAGGTAATGCTGGCCTCATAAAATGGTTTGGAAGTTTTCCTTCCATTTCTATTTTTTGGAAGAGTTTCAGAAGAATAGGTATTAATTCTTCTTTAAATGTTTGGTAGAATTCCCCTGGGAAGCTATTTGGCCCTGGGCTTTTGTTTGTTGGGAGATTTTGGATAACTGCTTCAATAGCCTTAGTGGTTATGGGTCTGTTCAGGTTTTCTATTTCTTCCTGGTTCAGTTTTGGTAGTTTATACGTCTCTAGGAATGCATTAATTTCTTCCAGATTGTCTAATTTGCTGACATATAGGTGTTCATAATATATTCTTATAATTGTTTGTATTTCTTTGGTGTTGGTTGTGATTTCTCCTCTTTCATTCATGATTTCATTGATTTGGGTCCTTTCTCTTTTGTTTTTGATAAGTCTAGCCAGGGGGTTAATCAATCCTATTCTTTCTTTCAAAGAACCAGCTCCTAGTTTTGTTGATCTACTGTTCTTTTGGTTTCTATTTTATTGATTTCTGCTCTGATCTTTATTATTTCTCTTCTCCTGCTGGGTTTAGGCTTTATTTGCTGTTCTTTCTCCATCTCAATTAGGTGTAGGGTTAGGTTTTGTATTTGAGACCTTTCTTGTTTCTTGAGAAAGGCTTGTATTGCTATATACTTTCCTCCTAGGACTGCCTTTGCTGCATCCCAAAGATTTTGAACAGTTGTGCTGTCATTTTCATTTGTTTCCATTAATTTTTTAAATTTTTCTTTAATTTCCTGGTTGACTCATTCATTCTTTAGTAGGATGCTCTTTAGCTTCCATGTATTTGAGTTCTTTCTGACTTTCCTCTTGTGATTGAATTCTAGTTTCAAAGCATTGTGGTCTGAACACATGGCAGGGAATGATCCCAATCTTTTGGTACTGGTTGAGACCGGATTGGTGACCCAGGATGTGATCTATTCTGCAGAATGTTCCAGGGGCACTAGAGAAGAATGTGTATTCTGCTTCTTTGGGATGGAATGTTCTGAATATATCTGTGAAGTCCATCTGGTCCAGTGTGTCATTTAAAGCCTTTATTTCCCTGTTGATCTTTTGCTTAGATGATGTGTCCATTTCAGCAAGGAGGTTGTTGAAGTCCCCTGCTATTATTCTATTATTGTTGATGTGTTTCTTTGATTTTGTTATTAATTGGCTTACATAATTGACTGCTCCCATATTATGGGCATAGATATTAAAATTGTTAGATCTTCTTCTTGGATAGACCCTTTGGGTAAGATGTAGTGTCCTTTCTCATCTCTTTTTATAGTCTCTGGTTTAAAATCTAATTTGTCTGATATAGTGATTGCTACCCCAGCTTTCTTTTGATGTCCATTAGCATGGTAAGTATTTTTCCACCCCCTCACTTTAAGCCTGGAAGTGTATTTGGGTCTAAAATTAGTCTCTTGCAGACAGTATATTGATGGGTCTTGTTTTTTTATCCAATCTGATATCCTGTGTCTTTTGATTGGCATCATTTAGCCCATTTACATTCAGGGTTACTATTTAAAGATATGAATTTAATGTCATTGTATTGCCTTTATGGTGATTGTTACTGTATATTGTCTGTGTTCTTTTCTGGTCTATGTTACTTTTAGTCTCTTTTTTTTCTTAGGGGACCCCTTTCAATATTTCCTGTAGGGCTCCTTTTTATCTCTCCTTCTATTTTCAAAGACAGTGTAGCTGGATATAGTTTCTTGGCCACATATTTTTCTCATTTAGTGCTCTGAGTATATCATGCCTGTCTCCTGGCCTGCCAGGTCTCTGTGGATAGTTTTGCTGGCAATCTAATATTTCTACCATTGTAGGTTACAGACCTTTTGTTCCAAGCTGCTTTCAGGATCTCTTTGTCTCTGAGACTTGTAAGTTTTACTATTAGATGTCAGGGTGTTGACCTATTTTCATTGAGTTTGAGGGGGGTTCTCTGTGCCTTCTGGATTTTGATGCCTGTTTCCTTCCCCAAATTAGGGAAGTTCTCCACTATAATTTGCTCCAATATACCTTCTGCCCCTCTCTCTCCTTCTTTTCCTGGGTTCTCAATTATTCCAATGTTGTTTCACTATGTTATCACTTATCTCTCAAATTCTGCCCTCGTGATCCAGTAGTTGTTTATCTCTTTTTCTCAGCTTCTTTATTTTCTGTCATTTGGTCTTCTATATCACTAATTCTCTCTTCTGCCTCATTTATCCTAGCAGTTAGAGCCTCCATTTTTTATTGCACCTCATTAATAGTCTTTTTGATTCCGATTTGGTTAGATTTTAGTTCTCTTATTTTTCCAGAAAGGGATTCTCTTATATCTTCTATGCTTTTTTCAAGCCCAGCTAGTATCTTCATAATCGTCATTGTGAACTCTAGTTCCAACATTTTACTAATGTCTGTATTGATTAGGTCCCTGGCAGTCCGTACTGCCTCTTGTTCTTTTTTTTTGAGGTGAGTTTTTCTGTTTTGTCATTTTGTCCAGAGGAGAATAGATGAATGAGAGAATAAAATGCTAAAAGGGTAAAAACAATCCCAGAAAAATATACACTAAACAAATCAGAAGAGACCTGAAACCAGGGGAAAAAGAAATGGGAAAAAAAAAAAGAGTATGATCAGGCTGGTGAATAGAACAGAGCCACACAGTAGATTTGGGGTGTATTTTGGTCTGTTAGAAGAAAGTGCCTCCTAAAATTTTGAAGAAAGAAAAACTGATATATATATATAAATAAGGGTTAAAATGATGAAGGGATAGAATATGACTGCAAAGATGAACATTAAAAAATGTTTTTAAAAAGGAATTGATTAGATATGAAGTTGGTTGAAAAAAGAATGAAAAATATTTGAAAAAAAAGAGATAGAATGTGATTGAGTGGAGACTAGGACAATGTCATACAACAGATTTGGGGTATATTTTGGTCTGTAAGAAGAAACTGTATCTCAAAATTTTAAAGAAAGTAAAATATGTGTGTATGTGTGTGTGTGTGTGTGTCTGTATGTGTGTGTGTATATATGTATATACAAAAAATAAGGTTAAATACAATGGGAAGAGATAGAATATGACTGTAAAAAATAAAATCAAAAAAGATTTTAAAAAAGGAATTGACAAGATAAGATGTTGGTTGAAAAAGGAAGGAAGAAAAATTCAACTAAAAATATAGGAAAAGAAAAATAAAGAAAATTTTAAAAATTAACTTTGAAAAACTAAAAAATCCTGGGGAAAAAACCACGAATTCTATATGCTGTATTCCCCTAGTGCTAGGGTTTTTCCGTCCTTATTGATCAGTAAACTTCGTCATGGCTGGGTGTTCTTGATGATCTTCCGGCAGAGGGGTCTTTTGCAGTTATTCTCAAATGTCTTTGCCTGAGGCGGAATTACACCGCTCTTACCAGGTGCTAGGCTACGTAATCTGCTTGAGTTTGCTCTCCATAGCTTTTGTTCCCTGAAAGCTTTCCATTACAGCTTTGGAGGACAAGAGTGAAAATGGAGACCTCCCAATCTCTGGTCCCGGAGGAGCCGAGAGCTCGGGGCCCCACTCCTCAGTGAGCCCTCATAGAAAAGCAGTCAATCACTTCTGTCTCTCTGGTCTTTGGCCGCACTCTGCACTCACCCGGCCTGTGACCGAGCACTTCTATCTCTGGCACACGACCCCGTTTGGAGTGTCCAAACCCAGCAGATTTCTGTGGCAGGCTCCTGTGCCACTTCTCCTGGGGGAGGAAGGGGAGTCTCCTCAGATTGGCCACTTGTTGAGTCCCTGCTCAAAGCAGTGGCCCAACTGTGCTGCAGATTACGGTTTATGGCAACCCTGAGCTGAGAGCCCGATTTTTAGCTCCATCTTTGTAGCCGGCTTCCTCGCTCCGATACCTGGGAGCTCTGCCACACTCAGGCACCCCTGGTCTGTCTGTGACCCCAAGGGTCCTGAGACCACACTCTTCCAGTGAGTGTTCCACTCCCCACTTAGCCACTGGAGTGACATCCCTCAGTGGAGCAGACTTCCCTCAGTGGAGCAGACTTCTAGAAGTTCTGAATTTGTGCTCCACTGCTCTATGACTTGTAGTAGCTGGCTGACAGAGGCTCCCTCCCCACCGCGGTCTACCTCCCAGAAAATCATCTTGGATTCACTTCTCTGCACGTCCTAACTTCCAGAAAGTTGTCACTTTTCTGTTCATAGAATTGCTACTGTTCTTTTCTTTGATCTCCTGTTGAGTTTGTAGGTGTTCTGAATGGTTTGATAACTATCGAACTGAATTCCTGGAACCAGATGAAATTTAGATCTCTTACTCATCGGCCATCTTTTTCCTCCCCCTCGGTGAGAATTTTGGCATCCATGTTCATCAAGAATATTGGTTTGTAATTTTCCTTTTTTGGTGGGGTCTTTGTCTGGTTTTGAGATCAAGGTGATCCTGGCCTCATAGAACGAGTTTGGAAGTTTTCCTCCATTTCTATTTTTTGAAACAGCTTCAGAAGAATAGGTATTCACTCTTCTTTAAATGTTTGGTAGAATTCTGCTGGGAAGCCATCTGGTCCTAGACTCTTGTTTGTTGGAAGAGTTTTGATTACTGCTTCAATTTCCTTGCTGGTTATGGGTCTGTTCAAGTTTTCTCTTTCTTCCTGTTTCAGTTTTAGTAGTTTATATGTTTCTAAAAATGTATCCATTTCTTCCAGATTACCCAATTTGTTGACATAATTTTTCATAATATTCTCTTATAATTGTATGTACTTTTTGGTGTTGGCTGTGATCACTCATCTTTCATTCATGATTTTATTTCTTCGGGTCCTTTCTCTTTTTTTTTTTTTAGATTTTATTTTTATTTATTTGACAGAGAGAGACACAGTGAGAGAGGGAACACAAGCAGGGGTAGCGTGAGAGGGAAAAGCAGGCTTCCCTCAAAGCAGGGAGCCTGATGCGGGGCTCAATCCCAGGACCCTGGGATCATGACCTGAGCTGAAGGCAGATGCTTAACGACTGAGCTACCCAGGCACCTGTCTCTTTTCTTTTTGATAAGTCTGACTAGGGGTTCACCAATTTTGTTAATTTTTTCAAAGAATTAGCTCCTAATTTCATTGATCTATTCTACTGTTTCTTTTTGTCATTTGTATCATTTATTTCTGCTCTTTACTTAATTATTTCCCTTCTTTGTCTGTTTTTAGGCTTTATTTGCTGCTCCTTTAGTTGGAAGGTTAGGTTGTATATTTGAGAGTTTTTTCCTTGAGGAAGGCCTGTATTATTATGTATCACCTTTGTTGTATCCCAAAGGTTTTGGAATGTCATGTGTTCATTTTCATTTGCTTCCATACATTTTATTTCTTCTTTAATTTTTTAGTTAACTAATTCATTCTTTAGTAGGATTGTTATGCAACTTGGACTGGATCGCCCAATGGAGGAACCAAGCAGCACTCGGAGACCTTGGAGGATAGGAGGTTTATTTAATGCTGGTGTGCTCAGAGGAGAGTGATCTCCAAAGGTCTGAGTCCCAAGCACAAACCTAGGGGGTAATTTATACACTTCTACCTCCACATACTGGGCACTCTTGGCTCATGCTCGAAGCAGGGCAGGGAGAGGAACCTGGATTGGTGTGCTCAGGAAGCAGAGCAGGGAGAAGAACCCGGAAGAGCCCTGGGTCAGGGGCTAGGACTCCCTTGCTGTCTCGTTTGGCCATCTTAGGACACAGATTTTTCCTTATCAGGATGTACTTTAACCTCCATGTATTTGTGGTTTTCCCTAATTTTGTCTTGTGCCTGACTTCAACTTTCATTGTATTGTGGTCTGAAAATATGCATGGTATGATTTCAATCTTTTTGTACTGGTTGAGGCCAGATTTGTGACCCAGTATGTGATCTATTCTGGCTAATGTTCCATGGCACTTGAAAAGAATGTGTATTCTGTTGTTTTAGGTTGAAATGCTCTGAATATATCTGTTAAGTCCATCTGATCTAGTGTGTCATTCAAAGACCTTGTTTCCTTGTTGATCTTCTGCTTAGATGATCTGTCCATTGTTGTCAGTGGGGTACTAAAGTCCCCTATTATTATCATACTATTATCAATGAGTTTCTTTATGTTTGTTATTAATTGATTTCTATATTTGGCTGCTCCCACATTGGGGTATACATATTTCCAATTGTTAGACCCCCCTTTTTATGATATAGTGCCCTTCATCTCTTATTATAATCTTTGGTTTAGAATCTAGTTTGTCTGATATAACTATGGCTACTACAGCTTTCTCTTGATGTCCATTAGCATGATAGATGGTTCTCCACCCCCACATTCTTTTCTTTTCTTGTATTCAAACTCTTTTACTTTATTTTTTAATTTAATTTAATTTTTTTATTTTATTATGTTATGTTAATCACCATACATTACATCATTAGTTTTTGATGTAGTGTTCCATGATTCATTGTTTATGTATAACACCCAGTGCTCCATTCAATATATGCCCTCTTTAATACCCATCACCAGGCTAACCCATCCCCCACCCCTCCCCTCTAGAACCCTCAGTTTGTTTCTCAGAGTCCATAGTCTCTTATGGTTTGTCTCCCCCTCCGATTCCCCCCCTTCATTTTTCCCTTCCTGCTATCTTCTTCTTCTTTTTTTTTAAATAAAAATTTTATTTATTTGACAGAGAAAGACACAGCGAGAGAAGGAACACAAGCAGGGGTAGTGGGAGAGGGAGAAGCAGACTTCCCGCCAAGCAGGGAGCCCGATGTGGGGCTTGATTCCAGGATCCTAGGATCATGACCTGAGCCAAAGGCAGATGTTTAATCACTGAGCCACCCAGGCGCCCCTTCTTTTTTTTTTTTTTTAACATATAATGTATTATTTGTTTCAGAGGTACAGGTCTGTGATTCAACAGTCTTACACAATTCACAGTGCTCATCATAGCACATAACATCCCCAATGTCTATCATCCAGCCATCCCATCCCTCCCACCCCCACCACTCCAACAACCCTCAGTTTGTTTCCTGAGATTAAGAATTCCTCTTATCAGTGAGCTCATATGATACATGTCTTTCTCTGATTGACTTATTTTGCTCAGCATAACACACTCCAGTTCCATCTACATCATTGCAAATGACAAGATTTCATTCCTTTTGATGGCTGCATAATATTCCATTGTGTGTATATATACCACATCTTCTTTATCCATTCATTTGTCAATGGACATCTTGGCTCTTTCCAAAGTTTGGCTATTGTGGACATTGCTGCTATAAACATCAGGGTGTATGTACCCCTTTGGATCCCTACATTTGTAGGGATCTTTGGGGGTAAATACCCAGTAGTGCAACTGTGGGGTAGTATGGTAGCTCTATTTTCAACTTTTTGAGGAACCTCCATACTGTTTTCCAGAGTGGCTGCACCAGCTTGTATTCCCACCAACAGTGTAGGAGAGTTCCCCTTTCTCCGCATCCCTGCCAATATCTGTCATTTCCTGACTTGTTAATTTTAACCATTCTGACTGGTGTGAGGTGGTATCTCATTGAGATTTTGATTTGGATTTCCCTGATACCGAGTGATGTTGAGCACTTTTTCATGTGTCTGTTGGCCATTTGGAGGTCTTCTTTGGAAAAAATGTCTGTTCATGCCTTCTGCCCATTTCTTGATTGGATCATTTTTCTTTGGGTGTTGAGTTTGATAGGTTCTTTATACATTCTCCAGTCCCTCACTTTCAATCTGGAGGTGTCTTTCTTTGGGTCTAAAATAGGTCTTTTGTAGACAGCATATCAGTGGATCTTGTTTTTTATCCATTCTGATACTCTATGTCTTCTGATTAAAGACCTGCATCCATTTATATTCAAAGTTATTACTGATGAATTTAGTGTCATTGTATTACCTGTAAAGTCACTGTTCCTGTAGATTGTCTCTGTTCCTTTCTAGTCTTTTTTGATTTTGGTCTCTCTTTCCTGCTCAGAGGGTGCCCTTTAATATTTCTTGCAGAGGTGGTTTAGCGTTCACAAACTGATTTAGTTTTTGTTTGTCTCTTCTTCTATTCTGAATGACAGCCTTGCTGAATAAAGTATTATTGGCTTCATATTTTTCCCACATAGCATGTTGAAATATCATCGCACTGCTTTCTGGCCTGCCAAGTTACTGTGGACAGGTCTGCAGTTAACCTTATGTGTCTACCCTTGTAGGTTAAGGACCTTTTGTCTTTAGCTGCTTTCAGAATTCTCTCTTGGTCTTTGTATTTTGCAAGTTTCACTATGATACATCTTGGTGTTGACCTATTTTTGTTGATTTTGTTGAATAAAAAGTTCTCCATGTCTCGTGGACTTGAATGCCTGTTTCCTTCCCCAGATTAGGGAAGTTCTCAGCTATAAATAATTTATTCAAATAAACTGTCTACCCCTCTTTCCTGCTCTTCTTCTTCTGGGACTCCTCTGAAATATGGATATTATTTTACTTTGTGGAATCGCTTAGTTCTCTAAGTCTATATTCATGATTAAATAGTTTTTTTCCCTCTTCTTTTCAGTTTTATTGTCCATAATTGTACCTTCTACATCACCTATTCAATCCTCTGCTACTTCCATCCTCATTGTGATTAAATCCAGTCCGTTTTGCATCTCAGTTATAGCCTTTTTTTTTGGCCTGACTGGTTTTTACACCTTTTATCTCTGTAGCCAGTGTTTCTCTGATGTCTTCTATGCTTCTTTCAACCCCAGCTAGTAGTCTTATCACTGTTGTTCTAAATTCTTCTTCAGATAGATTGCTTTTATTTGTTTTGAGCAAATTCTTGGCTATGATTTCTTCTTGATCTTTCTTTTGGGGGGAATTCCTCTGTGTTGTCATTTTGTCTAGGTTTTTGTCTTTTGTGTATTATGAAAGCTTGCTATGTTTACTGCTCCTGAGAGTAATACTATATTAAGAAGGGATAGTACACTGTCCAGGGTTTGGCACTTCAGGAAGTGTTTCTGGTATATGCTGTGTACACTCCACTGTTGTATTTTGGCTGCTCTTTCCCAAAAATCAGTCCTCTGCAGAGTTCCTCCTTGCTTGCAGTGGGGAGTGTTTGGACTTTTAACTAGGTGTGGTTTAATTTGTTTGTCAAGATAAGCCTGATTAAAAAAAAAAAGCCTATACAAGAAAAGAGGAAAGGAAAAGGAACAAAAAGGCAAACAGAAAAACATAAAACTATAAGCATGATTCCAAAGAAAAAGAAAAAAAGGAAAAAAGAAAAAAAGTGCCTAATCCAGAAAATGAAAAATGAAACAAATAAACCAACTAATGCACAAAAAGCTATAAACCTGATTCTAAAGAAAAAAGAAAAAAAATAGCAGTGAAATGAAATAAAGTAAATGAAATAAAATTAAATAAATAAAATTAAAAAAATGAAAGCTGGGTCCTATTTCCATCAGAACTGAAGCTCCCACTTTGGAACACTCTATGATCAGTAGACTTGGTGCATGCAGGATGCCTGTGCTCATCTTCTGGAGGAGAGGCCTGCTGCACTGGCTGGGCTCACAGTCAGATCAGCCCTGGAAAGATATCCTTGCTGGGTGTAGGGAGCAGGGTTTGGTATAAGTGGCTCCAGCCTCCACTGGAGATGCTGTGTTTCTCTCTGAAGTTCAAGTGTGCTGGTGGGCAGGGGTGGGGATTGTTGAAGATGACATCACACCACCCTCTCATCCCTGGTGAAGGGAACTCACGACTGCTGCTGTTCAGAAGGCCTTCACAGAAAAGTGAACAATCTTCTCTCCTATGTCCCAAGCTTTCATCAATTCCCTGCCCTCAACCTGTTTGTGCCTGGACAGTCTGCCCACCTGGAGCCATGGTTATTCTGTGCTTTATTTTTGGCTGAGGGCTGGGATTCAAAACTCCAAATCTTAAAGGACCTGGCAAGGTGTGGACCCACTCCCCTCCCTTGGAAGAGATCCTTGCAGCACTATGCCTGGCACCATTCTGTCCCAGAAAAGCAGTCACCTGCCTGTGCATGTGCCGAGTCTATGGTGAAGCACAGAGAAAAGCTGCAACCAGGTTATCTGCCTTCTGTGCTCACTTCTGTCTCCTGCTGCTGAACAGCCACTCAGTAGCATCCAGTGGGCCTTTTATCCTTGGAGAAACAGCATACTTTCTTCCAAATATGCTCCAGTTCTCTCCCAGTGTGACTCAGGGAATCCCCACACCACAGTGTCTTATGGGAACCCTACACACTACTTCTCTCCCACTCTTTCCTTGACTTCTCTCCTTGAAAAGGGCTCCCTCCCCTCTGTGGCACCACAGCTTTTCTTTCCCCCAATTCTGGTCTCTGAACCTTGCATCTGTCACACTCTCTCCCTCCAATTGTGCAGATTGTTTTCTTAATCCTCAGATTGATTTCCTAGTTATTCAAAATGATTTGATGTTGATCTAGTTGTGTTCGAGGGACAAGGCAAGCCCAGAGTCCCCCTACTACTCCACCACCTTAACTCCTTCCCCCTAAAATGGCACATTTTATAAGCAACCTAAATTTATATTAAAGCAAGAACTTATTGTTAGGGTTTTATTGTTACTATCTTTTACTTATTGATTTCTAATTTATTGAGATGTGGTCAGAGAATGTCATCTGTATATGTGGATTTTTGAAATTTATTGAAAATTACATTTCATGAATGTTATATATGCACTTGAAATAATGTGTGCTTTTTTGGATGGGATATTTAAGTGCTTATTAGATTAAGCAGATTGTTTATTCATTGTATTTTGAATAATCTATTTTTACTGATATTTCACTGTTTTCTTAATCTATCTTTTCTTATCAAGGCTATACTTACATTCATGTGTTTTTAAGCCAATTTCTTCTTAAAGAGACAAAGTACTTTACTTCAGAACACTCTAAAATAGTGGTTCTCAAATGTTAGTATATACCAGTATCACCTGGATCTCTTGGTAAATCACAGATCCCTTATCCCAGAGTTTCTGATTCAGTAGTTCTGTGGTGAGGCCTAGGAATTTGCATTTCTAACAAATTCCTAGGTAATGCTGTTGCTGCTGGTCTGGAACCATTTTTTGAGAACCACTGCCTTAAACTGTTTTTTTTTACCCTGGCTGTTTATTATAATCAACTGGGGGATCTAAAGAAGAAAAATAGCAGTGTTATGATCTCAGTTAAATTTAAGTACCTCCCCAAAGAGCTTATTTCCAAATCATTCACATTGGGGATTAGGTCTTCAAATATGAATTTTGGGGGATGGGGGATCATTCCAGTCCACAACAGTACCTATAACTATATTATTGCAAAAATGTAATGTTGCATGCATAAAAAGTTTGCATTCTAAAAAACAGAATAAAAATAGAACAAATGGCCATTTTGACATATTTAATAGCATCTGATATAATTAAGTTAATCTTCAGATCCAGACTTAACTTTTAAAATAAAATTTATATTACAAAACCAAAATCAGTTTAAAATAACAAGCATATAACACAGTGAAATGTAAGCATTTGTTTTGTTTAAAATTACATTGTGTTGCTTTACACATTTGTGAATGAGTATTTGGGAAGTCAAAATACAAGTGTAGACAAAATTAATAAATCAAAAATCTTTGTTGTCAGATTATATAATTTAGTTTTTGTTCAGCATTTGATTTGCTATTAATTTCAAGGATATTGAGTGTACTGAAGAAATGAGTGGTAAAGGTTAATCTTCTAAAATAATATCAATTATAAGCATATAGGGAGACTGAACTCCACATATTTATACATACACCTGAAGAGACAGAAATGTTGAATTTGTAGATACTGTTAAATTCTGTCCTAATAAAATATAAATAATAAGTTGTAGTCATTAAGGAGGTGATATATTTCAATATCGCTAGAAATCTTAGAAATTTCATGTATAGATTGACAACACGCAAAAAGACCAATCAAAATAATTAGAGACCACACCTCCAGACCTCAGCTGTGTATCTCTGTGCTGCTTGCTTTGGACCTCCGTCCTTGACTCAACTAGAAATGGACCCCAACTGCTCCTGCTCCACAGGTGGCTCCTGCACGTGTGCCGGCTCCTGCAAATGCAAGGAGTGCAAATGCACCTCCTGCAAGAAGAGCTGCTGCTCCTGCTGTCCCGCGGGCTTGCCAAGTGTGCCCAGGGCTGCATCTGCAAAGGCGCATGGGACAAGTGCAGTTGATGTGCCTGATGTGGGGGAGCCTGTGCCCGATGTAAATACAGCCATGTGTACATGCGTGCAGTTTTAAAACAATTTTCATAGTACCCTGACTGTTTGCTACATTCCTGTTTCTATGAAGCACATGAGGTATAGTAAAAATTGTTGGGTTTGGCGGAGCAAGATGGCAGAGGAGTAGGAGACCTGGATTTCGTCTGGTCTCAGGAATTCAGCTGGATAGGGATCAAACCATTCTGAACACCTAGGAACTCAACAGGAGATCAAAGAAAAGAATAGCAACAACTCTCTGAACAGAAAAGTGACCACCTTCTGGAAGGTAGGACATGCGGAGAAGTGAATCCGAGGCGATGTTTGGGAGTATAGATAGCGGGGGAGGGGGCTGCCATCGGCTTGCTTCTGGCAAGTGATAGAGCACTTTTAGAAGTGCTCCTTAATGACTACAAATTATTATTTATATTTTATTAGAAGTATCCAAAAAATTGGAACTTTTAGAAGTCGGCTCTGCTGAGGGACGTCGCTCCAGTGGCTAAGCAGGGGTTGGAACCCTCACGGGACACTGTGGTCTCAGGACCCTCGGGGTCAGAGGAAGACCGGGGGTGCCTGAGTGCTGCAGAGCTCCCAGGTATGGGGGGGGGAAGCCGGCTGCAGAGCCAGAGCCGACGCGCGGGCTCTCAGCTTGGGGTTGCAATAAACTGTGATCGGTGAGGCAGTCGGGCCACTGATCCTCCAGCAGGGACCCAACAAGCGGCAGATCTGGGGAGACTCCCCTTCCTCCCCTGGGAGGAGCAGCACAGGAGCACACTGCAGGGATTTGCTGGGTTTGGAGACTGCACACCGAGTCAGGTGCCAGAGATAGAAATGCTCGGTCACAGGCCGGGTGAACACAGAGTGTGGCCAGAGACCGGGGAGACGGGAGTGACTGCTTTTCTCTGGGGGCGCACTAAGGAGTGGGGCCCCAAGCTCTCGGCTCCTCCAGGGCAGATACTGGGAGGCTGCCATTTTCACTCTCCTCCTCCAAATCTGTACGGAAATCTTGCAGGGAAAAAAAGCTCCCGAGAGCAAACCCAAACAGATTACTTAGTCCGAACCGAAAGGGGCGGGGCAATTCTGCCTCCTGCAAAGACATTTGGGAACCACGGCAACAGGCCCCTCCCCAGAAGATCAGCAAGAACAGCCAGCCGAGACCAAGTTTACCGATCAATGAAAACAGCAGAACTCCAGCGCTAGGGGAATACTACACATAGAATTCATGGCTTTTATACCATGATTCTTTAGTCTTTCAAAGTTAATTTTTTTAACTGTCTTTTTTTTTTAATTTTTCTTTTTCCCTTTTCCAACCAACATCTTATCAATCCCTTTTTTAAAAAACATTTTTATTTTTCATTTTTAAAATCATATTCTATCCCTTCATAGTAGTTACCCTTATTTTTGGCATATATATGTAAGTTGTTCACTCTTTAAAATTTTGAGATACAGTTTCTTCTAAGAGATCAAAATATACCCTAAATCTCTAGTGTATGGCTTTGTTCTAGTCTCCTGCCTGATCACATTCTCTACCCCTTTTTTTCTTTTCTTTTCTTTCATTTTTTAAAATCTTCTTCTTTCTTTTTTCAAACAATTTCTTATCAATTCCTTTTATAAATTTCTTTATACTTTTCATCTTAACAGTCATATTCCATCCCTTCATCATATCAACCCTTATTTTGTACATATATCAGTCTTTCTTTCTTTAAAATTTTGGGAAGCACTTTCTTCTAACAGACTAAAATACACCCAAAATCTAGTGTGTGGCACTGCTCTATGCACCAGCCTGATCATATTTGATCATATTCTTTTTTTTTGTTTTGTTCTGTTTTTGTTTGTTTTTATCTTTATCTTTTTCTTTTTTTCCTCTTTTTTTTCTTTCTTTCCCTTTCTTTTCTCCTGGTTTCAGGTCTTTTCTGATTTGTTTAGAGTATATTTTCTGGGGACGTTGTTACCCTGTTAGCATTTTGTTCTCTCATTCATCTATTCTCCTCTGGACAAAATGAAAAGACAGAAAAAAATCACCTCAACCAAAAGAACAAGAGGTAGTACCGTCTGCCAGGGACCTACTCAATACGGACATTAGTACGATGTTGGACCTAGAGTTCAGAATCATGATTTTAAAGATACTAGCTGGGCTACAAAAAAGCATGGAAGTTATTAGAAAAACGCTTTCTGGAGAAATAAAAGAACTAAAATCTAACCAAGTCGAAATCAAAAAGGCTATTAGTGAGGTGCAATCAAAAATGGGGGCACTAACTGCTAGGATAAATGAGGCAGAAGAAAGAATCAGCGATATAGAAGACCAAATGATGGAAAATAAAGAAGCTGAGAAAAAGAGAGATAAACAACTACTGGATCATGAGGGCAGAATTCGAGAGATAAGCAATACCATAAGACAAAACAATATTAGAATAATTGGGATCCCAGAAGAAGAAAGACAAAGAGGGGAGAAAGTATATTGTAGCAAATTATAACAGAGAACTTCCCTAATGTGGGGAAGGAAACAGGCATCAAAATCCAGGAGGCACAGAGAACCCCTCTAAAAATCAATAAAAATAGGTCAACACCCTGACATCTAATAGTAAAACTTACGAGTCTCAAAGACAGAAAATCTTGAAAGCAGCTTGGGAGAAGAGATATGTAACCTACAATGGTAGAAACATTAGATTGGCAACAGACCTATCCACAGAGACCTGGCAGGCCAGGAAGGACTGTCATGATATCTTCAGAGCACTAAACGAGAAAAATATGTAGCCAAGAATACTATATCCAACTAGGCTGTCATTGAAAATAGAAGGAGAGATAAAATAGAAGGAGGACAAACAAAAACTAAAGGAATTTGCAAACACGAAACCAGCCCTACAAGAAATATTGAAAGGGGTCCTCTAAGCAAAGAGAGAGCCTAAAAGCAGCATAGACCAGAAAGGAACACAGACAATATACAGTAACAGTCACCTTACAGGCAATACAATGGCACTAAATTCATATCTTTCAATAGTTACCCTGAATATAAATGGGCTAAATGCCCCAATCAAAAGACACAGGCTATCAGAATGGATGAAAAAACAAGACCCACCAATATACTGTCTACAAGAGACTCATTTTAGACCCAAAGACACCCCCAGATTGAAAGTGAGGGGGTGGAAAAACATTTACCATGCTAACGGACACCAAAGGAAAGCTGGGGTGGCAATCCTTATATCAGACAAATTAGATTTTAAACCAAAGACTGTAATAAGAGATGAGGAAGGACGCTATATCCTACTTAAAAGGTCTATCCAACAGGAAGATCTAACAATTGTAAATACCTATGCCCCTAACAAGGGAGTCGCCAATTATATAAGGCAATTAATAACAAAAGCAAAGACACATTGACAACAATACAATAATAGTGGGGGACTTTAACACCCCCCTGACTGAAATGGACAGATCATCTAAGCAAAAGATCAACAAGGAAATAAAGGCTTTAAATGACACACTGGACCAAATGGACTTCACAGACATATGCAGAACATTCCATCCCAGAGCAATGGAATACACATTCTTCTCTAGTGCCCATGGAACATTCTCCAGAATAGATCACCTCGTAGATCACAAATCAGGTCTCAACCAGTACCAAAAGACTGACATTTCCCCTGCATATTTTCAGGCTACAATGCTTTGAAACTAGAACTCAATCACAAGAGGAAGGTCGGAAAGAACTCAAATACATGGAAGCTAAAGAACATCCTACTAAAGAATGAATGGGTCAACCAAGAAATTAAAGAAGAATTTTAAAAAATTCATGGAAACCAATGAAAATGAACACACAACTGTCCAAAATCTTTGGGATGCAGCAAAGGCAGTCCTGAGAGGAAAGTATATAGCAATACAAGCCTTTTTCAAGAAACAAGAAAGGTCTCAAATACACAACCTAATCCTACACCTAAAGGAGCTAGAGAAAAAAACAGTAAATAAAGCGGAAACCCAGTAGGAGAAGATAAATAATAAAGATCAGAGCAGAAATCAATAAAATAGAAACCAAAAGAACAGTAGAACAGATCAACGAAACTAGGAACTGGTTCTTTGAAAGAATGAACAAGATTGATAAACCCCTGGCTAGACTTATCAAAAAGAAAAGAGAAAGGACCCAAATCAACAAAATCATGAATGAAAGAGGAGAGATCACAATCAACACCAAGGAAATACAAAGAATTATAAGAACATATTATGAGCAACTATATGCCAGCAAATTAGATAACCTGGAAGAAATGGGTGCATTCCTAGAGATGTATCAACTACCAAAACTGAACCAGGAAGAAACAGAAAACCAGAACGGACCTATAACCACTAAGGAAATTGAAGCAGTAATCCAAAACCTTCCAACAAACAAAAGCCCAGGGCCAGATGACTTCCCAGGGGAATTCTACCAAACATTTAAAGAAGAATTAATACCTATTCTCCTGAAAATGTTCCAAAAAGTAGAAATGGAAGGAAAACTTCCAAACTCACTTTATGAGGCCACCATTACCTTGATCCCCAAACCAGACAAGACCCCATCAAAAATGAGAATTACAGACCAATATCCTTAATGAACATGGATGCAAAAATTCTCACCAAAATACTAGCCAATAGGATCCAACAGTATATTAAAAGGATTATTCACCACGACCAAGTGGGATTATCCCTGGACTGCAATGTTGGTTCAACATCTGTAAATCAATCAATGAGATACAATACATTAACAAAAGAAAGAACAAGAATCATATGATCCTCTCAATAGATGCAGAAAAAGCATTTGACAAAGTACAGCATCCTTTCTTGATCAAAACTCTTCAGAGTATAGGGATAGAGGGTACATACCTCAATATCAAAAAAGCCATCTATGTAAAACCTACAGCGATTATCATTCTCAATGGGGAAAAACTGAGAGCTTTCCCCCTAAGGTCAGGAACGTGGTAGGGATGTCCACTATCACCACTGCTATTCAACATAGTATTAGAAGTCCTAGCCACAGCAATCAGACAACAAAAAAAAGTCAAAGTCATCCAAATCGGCAAGAAGAAGTCAAACTCTCACTGTTTGCAGATGATATGATACTGTATGTGGAAAACCCAAAAGACTCCACCCCAAAACTGCTAGAACTCATACAGGAATTCAGTCAAGTGGCACGATATAAAATCAATGCACAGAAATCAGTGGCATTCCTATACACCAACAACAAGACAGAAGAGAGAGAAATTAAGGAGTCAATCCCATTTACAATTGCACCCAAAACCATAAGATACCTAGGAATAAATCTAACCAAAGAGGCAAAGGATCTGTACTCAGAAAACTATAAAATACTCATGAAAGAAATTGAGGAAGACACAAAAATGGAAAAGGTTCCATGCTCATGGATTGGAAGAACAAATATTGTTAAGATGTCAATGCTACCTAGAGCAATCTACACATTCAATGCAATCCCCATCAAAATACCATCCACTTTTTTCAAAGAAATTGAGCAAATAATCGTAAAATTTGTATGGAACCAGAAAAGACCCCAAATAGCCAGAGGAATGTTGAAAAAGAAAAGCAAAGCTGGCGGCATCACAATTCCGTACTTCCAGCTCTATTACAAAGCTGTCATCATCAAGACAGTCTGGTACTGGCACAAAAACAGACACATAAATCAATGAAACAGAATAGAGAGCCCAGAAATGGACCCTCAACTCTATGGTCAACCTATCTTTGACAAAGCAGGAAAGAATGTCCAATGGAAAAAAGTCTCTTCAACAAATGGTGTCGGGAAAATTGGACAGCCACATGCAGAAGAATGAAACTGGACCATTTCCTTACATCACACACAAAAATAGACTCAAAATGGTTGAAAGACCTAAATGTGAGACACGAGTCCATCAACATTCTAAAGGAGAACACAGGCAGCAACCTCTTCGACCTAAGTGCAGCAACTTCTTCCTAGAAACATCACCAAAGGCACGGGAAGCCAGGGCAAAAATGAACTATTGGGAGTTCATCAAGATAAAAAGCTTTTGCACAGCAAAAGAAACAGTCAACAAAACCAAAAGACAACCGACAGAATGGGAGAAGGTATTTGCAAATGACATATCAGATAAAGGGCTAGTAGCCAAAATCTATAAAGAATGTATCAAAGTCAACACCCAAAGAAGAAATAATCCAATCAAGAAATGGGCAGAACACATGAACAGTAGTTTTTCCGAAGAAGGCATCCAAATGACCAACAGACACATGAAAAAGTGCTCAACATTGCTCGGCATCAGGGAAATCCAAATCAAAATGTCAATGAGATACCACCTCACACCAGTCAAAATGGCTAAAGTTAATATGTCAGGAAACGATAGATGTTGGCGGGGATGTGGAGAAAGGGGAACCCTCTTACAGTGTTGGTGGGAATGCAAGCTGGTGCAACCACTCTGGAAAACAGTATGGAGGTTCCTCAAAAAGTTGAAAATAGAGCTACCATATGATCCAGTAATTGCACTATTGGGTATTTGCCCCAAAGATACAAATGTAGGGATCCGAAGGGGTATGTGCACCTCGAATTTTATAGCAGCAATGTCCACAATAGCCAAACTGTGGAAAAAGCCAAGATGTCCATCGACAGATGAATGGATAAAGAAGAGGTGGTATATATATACAATGGGATATTATGCAGCCATCAAGAGGAATGAGATCTTGCCATTTGCAATGACATGGATGTAACTGGAGGGTTTTTTGCTGAGTGAAATAAGTCAATCAGAGAAAGACATGTATCATATGAGCTCATTGAAATGAGGAATTCTTAATCTCAGGAAACAAACTGAGGGTTACTGGAGTGTGGGTGGTGTGGGAAGGATGGGGTGCCTGGGTGATAGACATTGGGGAGGGTATGTGCTATGGTGAGCGCTGTGAATTGTGCAAGACTGTTGAATCACAGATCTGTACCTCTGAAACAAATAATGCAATATATTTTAAGAAAAAAAAAGAGGAAGGTAGCAGGAGGGTAAGAATGAAGGGGGGAAAATCGGAGGGAGAGACGAACCATGAGAGACAATGGACTCTGAAAAACAAACTGAGGGTTCTAGAGGGGAGGGGGTGGGGGATGTGTTAGCCTGATGATAGGTATTAAAGAGGGCAGGTTCTGCGTGGAGCATTGGGTGTTATACACAAACAATGAATCATGGAACACTACATCAAAACAAATGATGTAATATATGGTGATTAACATAACAATAAAAAATTTAAAAAAAAATTTAAAGAAGAAAAAAATTGTTGAATTTAGAAAACTAAATTAGAAAGCAAGCAATGTATTCATTGAATGAATCTAGAGAGAAGTGATATACTAGTCATGATAAGTTTGCATTCTAAAATTCAAATGAAAACCTGGCATTCAGCTTGGAAATTTAGGCAGAAACATTTTAATTCCCCCAATCCCAGTTTCAAAATTCCCATTCAAATTACCAAAAGATTATATAATATATAAAAATAGTGTCTGCACCCTATCTGCAACCTATGACATTTACATGCCAGAAATGTTTGAGTCAGGAGAGGCTGGACTGAGAAAAAGGGCCACCAAAATGTGATTCACTCAATGTAAACGGCAAGAGTTCATTCTTTGCCCCCACATCTGTATCTTTAGAAAGTAATTGGAAGAGGCCTCTTTGCTCAGAGTGACTGGATATGGAAGCATTTATGGGATAGCAGGCCAATCTTGATCATAGCAGCATTTCTGGGAAACAGGCCAGGTATGCAGATAATACAGAGAAAGGATCCTGCTTTATACACATGGTGTCAAACCTGTGCTATGTCAAAGCAGGGGCAGTGCAAGCTAGTAAGATGCCCCTAGTCTGGCTGACTTCTGTTGTCCTAAGATACACAGATAGCTATAAAAACTGTAAGTTTATTTTATTTCTGAGTGAGTTTTTTACCTAATCCCCATGGATTTCTACCTTTTAATCTAATAAAAACAAAAGATGAATCCCATACTATAAAAGTTCATTTTTAGATATTGGGGAATAAAGGACACAGGGATTAACGTGATATTAACTTTTTCTATTTCCTTTATCTGTTTCTATATTATGCCATTTTAAAAATTGTCTCTTAAAAAAAGGAAAATAAAAAGGAAAAAATATAGATGAAGTTTATATAAATTTGGAGTAGGGAAAACCTTTTTAAGCATAACATCAAGGGTAAGGATGGCATTGATATTTAAAATTTGTATACCCCAGGGGGCGCCTGGGTGGCTCAGATGGTTAAGCGTCTGCCTTTGGCTCAGGTCATGATCTCAGAGTCCTGGGATCCAGCCCCACATCAGGCTCCTGGCTCGGCGGGGAACCTGCTTCTCCCTCTCCCTCTGCCTCTCTCCCTGCTCATGCGCGTGTGCTCTCGCTCTATCTCTATCTCTGTGCCTCAAATGAATAAATAAAATCTTAAAAAAATAAATAAAATAAAATTTGTATACCCCAACATCAAAAGATAAAATAATATAAAAGGAGCCAAAAGAAAAATAATTTTAAAAGTTAAAAGGCCAATATAGAATTGGGAAAAATTTTCCCATTACATGACAAAGGGATATTTTCCTTAATACATACAAGGTTCTTACAAACCAATGAAACAACAAATATCTCAAACTAGACTCTAATCTTTGAGGTATAAGGCTTTGTCTTAGTTATTGCTTTATCTCTAGCTTCTAGCAAATAGTACATACTTAAAAAAGTATTTTCTATAAATGAATTTTTCAAACAAGTAAAAAAAGAACTTATAAACATATAGAAATGTTCAAGCTTAATAAAAGTTAATTAAATAAAAATTCAAAATTTGATCCTTCTGCCTAGATTATCTTCTTGTATACTTAGAAAATTCCTCAAGCTTCAAGATATAGACCAAATATCATGTAATCTCTGAAGTATTTCCTATTTCCCTCTCTCCAACATTTTCAGTGCTATCAGGTCACCTTATATATTATCCTGTTATTGAGTTTGTTTTGTTGTATTATATTGAGGACATGTTTGTCTTCCCAAGTGGATTTAAGTCTCAAGGACAAAGAAAATTCTTTGTTTCCCTTGTTTTAAAATTGAGGTGTAATTGACATATAACATTATATGAGTTTCAGTTGTACAATATAATGATTTGATATATGTATATATTGCAAAATGATAAGAAATTTCTTATTCACAGATGTACTTTTAAACCTAACAGCTTCTAGATTATGGTAGTTACTCAATATTCAGCATATTGAATGAAACTGTTGTAGAAAAATGAAATGGAAGGGCACCTGGGTAGCTCAGTTGGTTAAGCATCTGCTTTTGGCTTAGGTCATGATCCCAGGATCCTGGGATCTAACCCCACTTTGGGATCTTTGCTCAGCGGGGAGCCTGCTTCTCCCTCCCGCTCTGCCTGCTGCTCCCCCTGCTTGTGTTCTCTCACTCTCTGTCAAATAAATAAATAAAATATTTTTTAAAAATGAATTGGAAAATTGAATATTCATTTATAAAGAAAAATAGAAAAAGAATTATTTTTTCTCTGATTATCATAGCATGCTAGTTTACTTTAAAAGTATATGTTTTCTTTTTAAAAACTCTATTAGTCTTTACTTTTACTTAAGATTTTAAAATTTGTTTTTATATTTAGTACTGAATTTTCTATACCATATTCAATAGTGTGTTAGATTAATTGTACTGAATCTTCTGTTCCCACTATAATCTAGGGAGATTGATCTTATCCTAAAATTTACACTCTGGTTTCACTATAGAGTTAGAGTGGCAATAGTTGTGGTATTGGCAAGTTTTATCTTTGTTCAGATTTGCCATGTATATCCTAGACCATTTGTTACAATTTACATGAGGAAGTCCACAATGGAAACTTTTCAGTTCTCAGGGAAGAATGTCAATTGGTTTTTCCCATCAATAATCAATAATCAATAATTCTCTGGAGAATAGCTCTGTGAATTATCACTCACTTGTGCAGAGGTCAAGGTCCTGAATTTGGTCCTTTTATTATAAGAGTTAACATTTTTCCCCACAGTATGTCTGGACCCCAACTTCAGTCTTTTAAGGTCTGAGATTTTATCACAAAAATGTAAAAAGATCAGTCCTCCTTTGATACTGAAAAAAAGTGCATATATACTGAATCAAGATTAATTCTCTTTTTCTACAGATAATGTTTATCTACTGTGAAATAAACATTGTTTAACATTTTAAATAATTTTAAATGTAAAATACCTATTAAAGTAGGTTATAGCCTGTAAAGAAGATTTTAAACATATAACTCTGAGATTTTATTCTGGTTACTCATTGAACTTTGGGTTCTTGTATGATTTAGTTGTGGCTTTTCTTTCACATTTCAAATTAAAGTAGATTTCTTATATTGGTGTAAATTTAGCATATTTTCAAATTTTCTGCTTATTTTTGATGCTTTTTTGAATTTTTCTCATCTTTTATTAACAGAACTTGGGGGGGGGTCACCTGGATGGCTCAGTCACTTAAGCATCTGATGATCTTGGAGTACGGGGATCAAGCCCTGCATTGGGCTCACTGCTCAGCAGGGAGTCTGCTTTTCCTCTGCCCCTCCCCTTGTTCATGCTCACTCTCGTTTGCTCTCTCTCAAATAAATAAAAATAAAATCTTTAAAAACAACTTGGCTTTCATCTGGTGCATTAGAAAACTTATTTAAGTGTTATTAAGTCATTAATACAAATAGTGTATTTTAGCCACCCTGGATGAGAAATTTTCTGCTCACCTTTTAGTGAATGAATGTGTGACCTGACATAGAACTAAAAATAAAAGAGATGGAAATCACATTTACCTCAAATCATTTGGGGTTTAACTCAATTTATTAACCCTTGGAAATGTAAATTATGCATATGTATTAAGTACTTAAATCAATATACTAAGATGATAAGAAAAATGCATAAATATAGTGCAGCTTTTGACTAATGTTTGTTTTTTTTTAATTTAAATTCAAGTTGGTTAACATATAGTGTATTATTAATTTCAGGGATAGAGTTTAGTGATTCAATGATTCAACTAACATTTGAATGAATCATGGAAACTTACTCAAACCTGCCTGTCAAATTTTCAAGAGTACCTTGGTCAAATGTTAGTTAAATTCAGCCAGTTAAAACTCTTGATTACTTCGTGCTCGCTTCGGCAGCACATATACTAAAACTCTTGATTACTTCAAAGAAGATATTGTTGATCACAAAACATCCCTAACATCTCAAGCATCAAAGAAGAAAAGTCAATCAAATTGCCATGTATTTATCTTTTCTCTTGTCACACTGTGGTTCGCATTAAAGTACAATTAGCATGATTTTCCTGGGAAATGTATCATTGCGTAATGAGACTAATAATTATTCTAGCCCAAATCAATTTACAGAACAACTGTGAAACAAAAATGACATGTGTATGAAAGCACCTTGAACATTGCTCCATGATTAAAAAAATTATTAAATATCAATCAGTATGAATAACATAAGTTATACTTTCAAATGAGAATGGTTTTATTTTTTATGAAAGTAATATGTAATTAGTGTTTGAAAAATCAGTCTTAATGACTGAGGAAAAGTAATCCAACCATAAAATACCACCCAGATATTGTTCGTAATTTTGTCACATTCCATTTTCTTACTCTACTTGTAGAATAAGAGACCATATTAAACTAAAAAACCTCTCCACAGCAAAAGAAATTATCAACAAAATGAAAAAACAGTCTATGGAATGGGAGAGAATAGTTGCAAATCATATATCTGATAAGGGATTAGTAACCACAATATATAAAGAATTCATACCACTCAACACTAAAAAAAAAAAAAAAAACCACACACCTAAATAGATATTTTTTCAAAGAAAACATAGAAATGGCCAAAAAACATGAAAATATGCTCAACATCACTAATCATCAGGGAAATGCAAATCAAAACTGCGAGATACCACCTCTCACTCGTCAAAATGGCTAATATCAAAAAGACAAGAAAAAACATGGGTTAACAAGGATGTGGAGAAAAAGAAATCCTTGTGCACTGTTATTGGGACTGCAAATTGGGGCAGTCACTGTAGGAAACAGGATGGAATTTCCTCAAATAGAATTATTATATGATCCAATAATTCCACTACTTGGTTTTTACCCAAAGAAAATGAAAATGCTAATTCAAAAAGATATATGCACCCCTATGTTTATTGCAGCATCATTTATAATAGCCAAGGTATGGAAGCAATTGAGGTGTCCAACCATAGGTGAATGTTTAAAGAATATGTGGTATAGATATATTCAGTGGAATATTACGGAGCCATAAAAGATCTTGCCATTTGCAACATGGATGGACCTAGAGGGTATAATGCTAGGTGAAATTAGTCAGACAGAGAAAGACAAATACCATATGATTTCACTCATATGTGGTATTTAAGAAACAAAACACAATGAAACAAAGGAAAAAAAGAGACAAAAAAACAGACTCTTAAATTACAGAGAACAAACTGGTGGTTGCCAAAGGGAAGATGGGTGGGTAGATGAGTGAAATAGATAAAGGGGATTATCTTGATGAGCAATGAGTAATATATAGAATTGCTGAATCATATTGTACACTTGAAACTTATACTGTATGTTAATTATACTTCAATATAAGTAAATAAATATATAAATAAACAAAAATATATAGGAAATTTTAAGTATAGAAGGAAGCAAATCATAATAATCTAAGCCTCCCGACACATCAGTCATTAGGTTTGCATATTCTATCCATACATATGTTTACATTATAGTAAAAATACCATATTAAGAATTAATTATATTTTTAGCATTTTGTTATCATTTTGTTGCATGATTAATCAAATAAACATACTATAATTTGCTCAATGCTAAATTCATATGTCACTATTATAAAAAAATCCATTGGTGACTATCTTTGTGTATTTATATATATTTAACTTTTGAATTATTTTCTCAACATAATTTCCATCCTCATTCTAAAATAACAGTGCTGTCTTTAATGGTGATTGGATTGGTTTAAAACATTATTAAGGGGTTGATGTATTTGTAATTTATCTCTGTACAAGTACCATTGAGTCTCACATTATTTAATATGTTTAGCAGTGAAAATAGATCTCCAAGGTCTCCTCTAGCTTTACTTATCCATGAGTCTACTGAATTTCATTGATTCTAAGGCAAAAGCATTTCTAGACTAAAAGTATAAATTAGTTCAATAGGAAACTTTCTAATTTTATGAGTTACATCAATAAGAAAAAATGTAATTCACCTTACAAAAATGTACTACTCATGATAGAATGTCTTTAAAATGTAAGGTAGTCATGTTTGCAAACAATCTGTGGCAACATGACCAAATAATTGCCATTTAAAGGAAAAATTATAGCATTTCTCTAGGAAAACTATTTGTTTTAGAGTAGGATTAGTGACAACAGCTAAACATGAGGATGGAAAAAATAGGACGTCTGAAAAGTCTCAGATGATAATACTGCCTCTGCTATTTACAGCTTAAGTTTGGTGTAATTTTAAAATACTGAGAAATTATAAAAACAATGCACATTAAAACTGTATATTAAAATATGTAGTATGTATCCAAATTAACATTTCTACCTACTCTTCTGCAAATAGATACAAAAATTTCATATGTTGAGTAAGATAACCTAATTAATAACTAAGTTACTTTTTAAAATTCAAGCATTAATTTTACCCTGGAAATTTGATCTTATATATCCAACAGTGTTTATAGAATAAGCAGCTATTGTTCCACCCAAACAATTTTTTAAAGATTTATTTATTTATTTGAGAGAGAGAGAGCACGTAGGGGTGGGGGGGAGGGCAAAGGGAGAGGGAGAGAGATAATCTCAACCAGACTCCCCACTGAGCATGGAACCTAACATGGGCTAGATCTCATGACCCTGAGATCATGACCTGAACTGAAATGAAGAATCGGACACTTAACTGACTGAGCCACCCAGGTGCCCCAACCACCTAGGCAGTTTTTAATGGAACATGACTAAGTAGTTCCTACTTTAAAAAAAATACAACATGAATTTCCTTTTGGCAATATGACTTATACTGAGTTCTGTTGTAGACCTTGTTTTCAAATTTAGGGAGAAGTACTACCAAATATTGTATAAGGTTAGCCTTATAAAAGTCAAATTTAAGATGCTATTCTATTATTTGAGTTTGTGTTCAGTGAGAATTTTTTAAAAGGATTGGAGAATAATAAAGGTGACTCTATCTCCCCCTCCACCACTGGTATTTGACTACTGTTGTCACATGTTCGTTCATTCATTTAATAGCAATAGAAACAAAAAATGTATATTCAGAAAGAGACAGAAATAGAGACAGGGAGACAGAGAGAGAAATAGAGATTCTGGGGATACTTTGGTGAAAAAGTGAGGCACTGCTTCTGCTTACATTGAGCTTAAAATCTAGTTAGATGAAACAGTTAAAAAAGTGAAAATTTTTCTTTGTGATGAGTGCTGCAAGGAAGATAAACAGGGTAATATAATAGTGGTTATAGTGTGAGGGTTGAGTCTGGTAACACAGAAAGAATGTTCAAGGATGGCTTGAGGTCTTGAAATTTTAAGAAAGAGTGAGTGAAAGAATAATTCAGTGATGAGAATATCTTGGGGAAAAGCGATCCATGGGAAATATCAAGTGTAAAGATCCTGGGGCAGAAATGAGCATAGAGTTTGCAAAGAATAGGAAAAAAAAAAAACAACTAGTGTCACTAGAGCGTAAAGAAGGTGAGGCAGAATAGTGAAAGTAGGGGATCAGATTATGTCAATCTTTGCATGCTGTAATCGACATTTTGGTCAACCTTCCAAGTATATCAAGGTATATGATATATTTTCAGGACAAGAAATGTGGTTTCCTACAAGATGTGTAGTGCTACCTTGTAATTATTGCAGTGAAGTTCATATTATGCTGGCATACTTGTACTATATTAACAGGATTATTAAATTAAGATTGCACTTTTTTTTCATTTATCAAGGTCTTACCTTGTGCCAGTTGGAACACTAGGTATTATGTATAATATTTCATTAAATCATCACAATAGCCTTACTGTGGTAGGAATTTATTGTTACCCCCTCCCTTTTTTTTCCACAGGTAAAGAAATTGTGGAAGTTTAATGACTTCCTCTGTCATACTAATAAGACATGAAGCTTGGGTTCTACCAGAATTCTGACTGACTCCAAGAATACTACACAATCTGTAGGAGATTTTGCATCCTGAATGTGTTGAGGTCTGAGTAACTTTCCAGCGAGGGTATTCAGCTGAAACATTGGTAGTGGTAATATTAATAATTTAAACCCAGTGAACAAATCTTCTTCTAAGTGCTTTATATGCATTAACTCATTGAATTCTTACAACTTTACGAGGTAGGTGCTATTATAATCTCCACTTTATAGATGAGGATACTAAAGCACAGACAGGTTAAGGAATTCACTTTACTTCACAAAACTAGTAAAGTGGCAGTGCCAGAATTTGAAGAAAGTAGTCTAATTCTAGAACTTATGCCCTTAACAAATGTTCTTCAAATGCTTCTCGAATGTAAAAATTAAGAAAGGTAAATTTCAAGGCAGCAAATGAGGATAATAGACCAAATATTGCTTTGGTCTTTTGGGCCAGAGAGTTTTCAGACCAAAGAAAG
Source organism: Callorhinus ursinus (assembly GCF_003265705.2). Classification (NCBI taxonomy): domain Eukaryota; kingdom Metazoa; phylum Chordata; class Mammalia; order Carnivora; family Otariidae; genus Callorhinus; species Callorhinus ursinus. Next base: position 8,332,512 of record NW_027397095.1, read on the forward strand.
CAAGGCCTGGAAACCTCTTACAGAGAATGAAGTCTTTCTGGAGACCACTGCCCTAAAAAAGCACCAGAGCTAAACAGCTATGCCCATATTATTTTTCTACAGATACATAATTGACATTTTTAGGAGAATCATTTCCTTTACTTTTTTTAATGCCTTCTTTTCTTGTTTCCTTTTTCTCTTCTCTTTGCTTCTCTTCTCTCCCTCATTCCTTCTTTCCTTCCTTCCTCCCTGCCTTCCTGCCTTTTATCCTTCCCTCTCCCTCCCTTCCTGACTTCCTTCCTTCTATACTTCCCCCCTCCTTCCTTCCCTTTCTTCTTCTTTTTTTTTCAACTCTTTCTGATATATTGCAGTGTTTAGCATCCCTGGCTTCTGGGCACTAAATGACAATAGCACTGCCCCTCTTGCCCTCCATTTATCAGGACAACTAAAAAGACTTCCAGCAAATTCCAGGGAAAAAACTTATGTCAACTAAAGTGTTTTTGCTTATTTATACCTGATGGAAGGACATTTTATCTACTGGATAGAAGATAAGTAAAAATCCTTGACTATCAGCCATATTGCAAACATATATTGTAATAGGCTATATTTGTGTAGGTGCATATACACATCTTTCAAATTTTATAGTAATTTTATAACCTTGTGAGGTAGGGATATTATCTCCAACTTGAGTATAAGTGAGAATCAGAGATAATTTACAGTGGTAGAGGAGGGAAATTTAATCAAGGCCTGAATAACAAAGGCACTGCCTCACAATGCCTGAACATGTGGGATGGCTATCACACTGCTTCAACTGTTTGGTCATATCAAGAACCTTTGATATTTACTTTAGGTATAGTTTTCTTTTTCAAACAAGTTTCAAGAATGGAGAATGTGGTCTCTATCTTCTTAACTCATGATAAGTATTTCACCTGAGAAATAGGTCTTTAGAAGGTTCTGGCTGGTCAGAAGTTATATTTCCATCTTTCATAGGTGACTGATTTTTAGAATTCCCATTTCTTCCAGATCAAGAACTCAACATGGGGCCAAGGGCTCTGAGAAAGTAATCTTAAAAAAGGCTACAAAACAGGGGCGCCTGGGTGGCTCAGTTGGTTGGACCACTGCCTTCGGCTCAGGTCATGATCCTGGAGTCCTGGGATCGAGTCCCACATCAGGCTCCCTGCTCAGCAGGGAGTCTGCTTCTCCCTTTGACCCTCCCCCCTCTTGTGCTCTCTCTCTCTCTCTCATTCTCTCAAATAACTAAATAAAATCTTTTAAAAAAAGGCTACAAAACATTCAGCTCTAGAAATTTTAGAAAATAAGTTTGTTTGCTACTTTCCCAGATGGTGTGACTTTTCAAAACCAGTCATGGAACTAGAGTAACTAAAGAATAAATAAATAACTATTTTGACCATATGATTAGCTAACAAAAATACAGAGAAAGTAAATTGCTATGTGTTAATAAAACTATCATTATTTTTATCCTATACATCTCCCCAATCAACAACTTTTCTGTTAACTTAGATGTCAATTGAACATATTTTCAACTTCATTAATTAGGAGCTAGGAATAGACTGTGCTATAAGAAGACATTTTGTTTACCTTTCAAGAGTAGAATGTTAACTAACATGATTTGAGGATTACTGTAGTAATAAAATGATTTTTTTGAGAAGGTTTAAAAATGAAAAGTCAAAAGGCTAGCATTTCAAAAATAATTATAGAAAACAATCTAATTTTGTTTGCAATTTTGCTTCATACTGATATCATAGTCTTAGTTTGCAAGTAAGAAACTTCTATATCAATATTGTTTCTTTGTTAAGAACCAGTGATTTTGAAGTTTGTAATATTTTTGATAAATATTTCTCATTAATAAGTTTTTTTTAAAGATTTTATTTATTTATTTGAGAGAGAGAGAATGAGAGATAGCACGAGAGGGAAGAGGGTCAGAGGGTCAGAGGGAGAAGCAGACTCCCCGCTGAGCAGGGAGCCCGATGTGGGACTCGATCCCGGGACTTCAGGATCATGACCTGAGCCGAAGGCAGTCGCTTAACCAACTGAGCCACCCAGGCGCCCCTCTCATTAATAAGTTAGATTATTTAATGTTCTACCCTTGAAACTCAATCTTATTTGACCATTAGTAATAATGATGTCAGGATCCTTATGACAATGCTGTGGATTATTTAACTTATGTTGCATAGCTTTTTTATAATGTTTATAAATACTTCCAGATTAATTTCCAAAAAAGTACCAATTCATCCTCTATTTCTCTTCATTCTTGCTAACAATAATATTATATGTTGAAAAATCACCTCTGTCAATGTAATAGGGAAAATTATATTTTATACTAATAGTTGCATTTCTTTGATCTCTTGTCAACCTTGTAAAGTGAAATGCTTTAAGTATGTTGAATGGTCACTTATTTTAGGAATTACATTTCATCTCTAGCTTATTTTTGTCCTATTTGAGAATATATATTTTCTTATTTAGTATAAGAGATTTACTTACATTAAACATATTAACTTACTGTCCATATACAATGCAAATTATTTCCCTATTTAGTTCATTAACTTTATTTTTGTTAATGGTGGGTATTTATTTTAAAACAAATAATGTTCTAATTTGCATGTAGTCAAATATATCATTCTATTTTTACATCATTTTATTTTAATTATTATAGCAGAGTTCTAACTGATGGTAAAATCTGATCATAATTCTACTTTTTGCTTATTGATTCCTCCATCTAAATGATGACATTGCTTTGCCATTTTTTTTAAGAGGGAAGGAGGAAGGGAAGATATTTTGACTGGAATTTTATTATGTGCATAATTTTGAGGAGAATTATGTGTTTATAACATTCATTCTTACCATTTTTCTCTCAATAAATTTACATCTCTATCTATTTCTTTATTAAACCTATTTTTAAGGTCAAGCAAATATAGGTACTCTGCATTTTCAGTTAAAATTATTCCAAGATATTTTATATTTATATTAATGTCATTAAAATATGTATGTGTGTGTTTTTATTTCCCAATTTTTATATCTTTTAAAATTTTTATTATTGTGTAGGTAGGTGTAGAGTGTTATGAGGAGCAAAATTTTGATAGTCGCCATCCAGATCTTGTTCCTAATTTTAATGGAAATATTTCTAACATTTCACTGTCTTGTATTATGTTTGTTATAGTTTTTTTAACTGTGTTTTGAGGTATCATTTACATATCATAAAACTTACATATTTCAATTGTATAATTCAATGTTATTTAGTAAATTTCCAAAATTGTGCAGCCATCACCCCAATCCAATTTTAAAATGTTTCTGTCACCACACAAGGATCTCTCATGCCCATTTTCAGTCACTCACTGTTCCCACTCTTAATGCAATGTGTCTTTCACTCCCACTCTTAATGCATTCCCACTCTTAATGCGATGTGTCTTTTATTCTTTTTTGTTATCAATGGTAAAATAGTATTCCATTGTATCTATATACTATGTTTTGTTTATGGTAGGCACCCATTATCAAGTTAAACAAGCTCTTCTCTGCTGCTAGTTTGACTGTGATTGTTCTTTTTTTTTTTTCCTCACGCAAAAAGGTGCCTTCATTATAGCAAAGGGACAGGACCCATGGACAGAAAGATCTGCACTGGGATTGTGAGGAGTAACTTGTTATATACTTTTTAGTTGGTGGGGGTTAAGGATAACATAAGTCTGTAAGGAATTTGTGCATTTTAAAAGCAAGGTCTCCAGGACCTTGGAGGTCTAGCTATTGTTAATGTAAGGTTGCTTTTTGTCTTTAATGAAACAACAGGAAAGCAGCCATGAGCTCCTTGAGGAATATCAAGCTCTGTATGTCTCAGGGATTTATCAGTGGACAGCATGACTTAATTTTAGCTACATTTTTCTTACTTTTGTTCTCCTCATCGTTTCTCACTTGAACAGCTTTGACCCTTAAATCTTTAAGGTTGCTGAGGGTGGAAGGTCTTATCTTCTGTAACTTCTTCCTGCTGAATAGGGGCAGAGAGATGTCCCTACCTTTGGTCAACATTGGTCAGTTGAGGATGTAGGCGTTATGAAAGGTAGAGGCAGCTGAATCCAAGGTAGGCAGCATATATGAATCTCCTGGAGTAGAAAGGATCATCTGTCAGCTCGAAGTTATGGCAGTGAAGGAGTCTCAGCACCAGGCAGAGATACATTGGAAAAAACAGCAAAAGATTATTAAAATTATAATGAGAAAAACAAGCCTAATAAAGAGACCTTTGATAATTGACCAAAATGAATGGACGTTGTTTATTAACATTTAAAATTTTGACAAAATGTTCTACATTTTGTGTCAGGAACCTTTGATGTAGCATTAATTTATCTGTTTTTTGTGGATATAACTTGTCCATACAAATCTTTTAACCCAGCTCATTCAATAGAGGTCTATATTTTTCCATCATTATTAATTTATTTACACTTCTATTTGTGATTCAATATCTGTAATTTTTCACAGAAAATTATTCAATTATTTCAGTTTTTGTCATGGAGTTGGACTGGTAATATTATATATTTTTTAAATTTAAAATCATCTTATAAGTTTTAAAATGTTCATTGTAAAACAAATACTAAATGATTATAAAGAAAACAATCATCTGGATTTTGAACACCCAGTTTCAACAAATATTAATTTTTTTCAAATGTTAATATTTTTATGAACATTCTTCCTGGTATCTATCTATGATGATACATAAACCCCAAAACACAATCACACAGAGACACACAGACACAACTTCAAATACATAGGCTCATAAGCCTGCTGTACTTCCGTAATCTGATTTTAACATGCAACAATATGTCCTGAACACCTTTGTAAGTCTACAAAGACCTAAACCATTTTTTTTCAATTTCTGCACAGTAGTCTATCATTTTCATATACATATGCATATATCCTGATTTCTTTTTTTTTAAAGATTTTATTTATTTATTTGACAGAGAGAGACACAGTGAGAGAGCGAACACAAGCAGTGGGGATGGGAGAGGGAGAAGCAGGCTTACTGCGGGGCAGGGAGCCCGATGTGGGGCTCCATCCCAGGACCCTGGGATCATGACCTGAGCCAAAGGCAGACGCTTAACAACTGAGCCACCCAGGCGCCCCTACCCTGATTTCCTTTATCAGCATCTTTTTTATGGATATTGTTTCCTATATTTAATCTTTAAAAAAGTAACAATAAACAGCCTTATGCACACCTATTATCCTACTCTTAAAAGTCTAAATTTTTTAAAAAGATTTATTTATTTATTTTGAGAGAGTGAGAATGAGAGAGAGAGAGTACATGAGAGGGGGGAGGGTTAGAGGGAGAAGCAGGCTCCCTGCCGAGTAGGGAGCCCGAGGCAGGACTCAATCCTGGGACTCCAGGATCATGACCTGAGCCGAAGGCAGTCGCTTAATCAACTGAGCCACCCAGGCGCCCCTTAAAAGTCTAAATTTCAATGTTAGGGATTTAAAAAACAAATATTAAGCATATTTTATATTTTTATCTATAATTGCCATACTGCCTTCCAGAACTATTTTGCCAGTTTATATTCCTGACAGTATACAAATGAATTAATTTTTCTTCATTATTGACTTAATTATGTCTTTTCAATATTTCTTATGTTGACAATATTTTAGATAAATTATATTTCATTGTTTATATTATTATAGACTTGATTATTGGTAAGATCAAATATGTTTTCGTATTTTCAATAATAATCTATATTCCTTTTATGAATTTTCTATTCACATCCTTTATTTTTATTGATTTTTTTACTGATTCTATTTAAAATCATTTTTTGTTATTTGTTATAAATATTTTCCTCAGCTTCTCATTTGTCAATTAAAAATTATATAGTGTTGCCCAGACCAAATTTATTTTATTTTTTAAAATGTTTTTAATTTTTAGAGAAATTTTTGGTTTATAGCAAAATTGAGTAAAAGGTAGAAAGATTTCCCATATACTTCCTGCCCACACACATGCATAACCTCTCCCACTATCAACATTCCCTATGAGAATGGTATATTTGTTATAATTGATGAACCTATATTGACATATTTTTATCATCCAAAGACAATAGATTACATTGGGGTTCACTGTTGGTATACAGTCTATGGGTATGGACAAATGTACGCCATGTATCTACAATTTTAGTATCATACAGAGAAGTTTCATTGCCTTAAATATCCTCTATGCTCTGCCCATTCATCCCTGTCTCTCCTCAATCCCTGGCTATCACTGAGGTTTTTACTGTCACCATAGTTTTACATTTTCCAGAATGTCATATAGTTGGAATCATACAGTATGCAGCCTTTTCAGATTGGCTTCTTACACTTAATAATATGCATTTAAGTTTACTCCATGTATTTTCAAGACTTGACAGCTCATTTATTTTTAGTGCTGAACAATATTTCCTTGTCTGGATGTACCACAGTTTGTTCACTTACTGAAGAATATCTTGGTTTCTTCCAGGTATTGGAAATTATGAATAAAGCTACTTCAAACATTTGTATATTTTTGTGTGGATATAAGTTTTCAAACTGGATCAATTTATAAGAAAACAACGAGAGGAAGAAAGGAACTACAAAATAGGCAGAAAAAATTAAGATGACATTAACAAGTCCTTACCTATCATTTGTTACTTTAAATTGAAATAGATTAAATGTTCAAATCAAAAAGCATAGAGTAGCTGAATGGATAAAAATATAGGACCCAACTATATGTTGCCTGCACGAAAGTCACTCAGCTTTGAGGACACACACAGGGTCAAAGTGAAGGGAAGGGGAAATGAATACACATGCAAATGGAAATTTAAAAAAAAAGCACGAGTAGCTAAATTTATATCAGATAAAATAGACTTGAAGTCAATAATTGCAATAAGACATAGAAGGTCATTATAAAATGATAAAGGAGTTCATTCATCAGGAGAATATAACAGTCTTAAATCACAAGAAAGATCGAAGCTGGAAGCATCATACTTCCTGATTTCAGGCTATACCACAAAGCTATAGTCATCAAAATAGCATGGTACAGGTATAAAAACAGACAGATAAAGCAATAGAACAGAATAGAGAGCCTAGACGTGAATCCATGCCCATATGATCAACTAAAATTTGAAAAGGGTACCAAGAATACACAATGGATGCATGTGGCCCTTTGAATCACTATTTTTGTATCCTTTGGATAAATACCTAGAAGTACAATTGTTGGCCTGTAGGGTAGTTCTATTTTTAACTTTTTGAGGAACCTCCATACTGTTTTCCAGAATGGCTGCACCAGTTTCCACTCCCACAAATGGTGTAAGATGGTTCCCCTTTCTCTGCATCCTCGCCAACATCTGTTTTTTCCCGAGTTGTTAATTTTAGCTATTCTGACAGGTGAGGTGGTATCTCATTGTGGTTTTGATTTGTATTTCCCTGATGCCGAATGATGTTGAGCATTTTTTCACGTGTCTGTTAGCCATTTGAATGTCTTCTTTGGGGTACATGAACCCTAATGTTTATAGCAGCAATGTCCAAAATAGCTAAAATATGGAAAAAGCCAGATGTTCATCCACAGGTGAATGGATAAAGAAGATGTTATATATATATATATATATATCACATTATGTATATATTATATATATAATATTCCATTATATATATAATGAAATATTATATATAATGAAATATTACTCAACCATCAAAAAGAATGAAATCTTGCCATTTGCAATGATGTGGATGGAACTAGATGGTTTTGTGCTAAATGAAATAAGTCAGAGAAAGATAAATACCATATCATTTCATTCATATGTGGAATTTAAGAAACAAAACAGATGAACATAGGAAAGGGAAGAAAAATAAAATAATAAAATTAAATAAGAGGAAAACAGAGAGGGAGGCAAACCATAAGAGACTCTTAACTATAGCAAACAATCTGAGGGTTACTGGAGGGGAGGTGGATGGGAAGATGGGGTAATTGGGTGATGGGTATTAAGGAGGGCACTGGATGTAATGAGCACTGGGTGTTATATGCAATTAATGAATCACTAAATTTTACCTCTGAAACTAATAATATGCATTAACTAAATTGAATTTAAATAAAAAAATTTAAAAAAGAATACACAATGGGAAAAAATAGTCTCTTGAATAAATGGTGCTGGGAAATTTGGATAACTACATGCAAAAGAATGAAATTAGGGGCGCCTGGGTGGCTCAGATGGTTAAGCGTCTGCCTTCGGCTCAGGTCATGATCCCAGGGTCCTGGGATCGAGTCCCGCATCGGGCTCCCTGCTCCTTGGGAGCCTGCTTCTCCCTCTGCCTCTCTCTCTCGCTCTGTCTCTCATGAATAAATAAATAAAAAGTTAAAAAAAAAAGAATGAAATTAGACCCCCATACACAAAAATCAGTTCAAAATGAATTAAAGACATTAATGTAAGACCTGAAAACGTAAACCTCTTACAGAAAAAAAAAAAGCATAGGATAAACATAGGATATTGGTCTTGGCAATGATATTTTGGCTAGGACACCGAAAGCTCGGGTAACAAAATCAGTCAGGTAACAAATATCCGATAAGGGGTTAATATCCGAATGCATAAGGAACTCATATTACTCAATACCAAAAAAAGAAAACAATTAACACATGGGCAAAGGACTTGAACAGACATTTTTTCAAAGATCATATATAGGGGCACCTGGGTGGCTCAGTTGGTTAAGCGACTGCCTTCGGCTCAGGTCATGATCCTGGAGTCCCGGGATCGAGTCCCGCCTCGGGCTCCCTGCTCAACAGGGAGTCTGCTTCTCCCTCTGACCCTCTTCCCTCTCGCGCTATCTCTCATTCTCTCTCTCTCTCTCAAATAAATAAATAAATAAATCTTAAAAAAAATAGATCATATATAAATGGAAAACAGGTACATGAAAAGCGGCTCAACATCGCTAATTATGGGGAAAATCAGATGAAAACTACAGTGAGGTATCACCTCACACTTGTTAGAATGGCTATTATCAAAAAGACAAAAGAGAACAAGTGTTGGCAAGGATGTAGAGAAAGACAATCCCTGTACACTGTTGGCAGGAATGCAAATTGCTATTACCATTATGAAAAACAGTATCGAGTTTCCTCAAGAAATTAAAAATAGAACTGCCATATGATCCAGCAATCTCACTTCTGGGTATATATCTAAAGGAAACAAAATCAGTATCTCAGAAAAATATCTGTACTCCCATATTCATTACAGTATTATTCACAATAGGCAAGATATGGAAACAATCTAAATGTCTGTCATGGACAAATGGATAAAGTAGTATGTGATGATGATGATGATGATTCAGCCATCACAATAAAAGTAATCCTGCCATTTATACCAACATGGATTAATCTATAAGATATTACAATAAGTGAAATTAGCCAAAGACAAGTACTTTATGATCTCATTTATATGGGAATCTAAAAAAAAAAAAAGAGTCACATGTATAGACACAGAAAGTACAATGGTGGGTATCAAGTGCTAGGTGGTGGGGGGGGGATAGAAAGATTCTGGTCAAAGACTATATGTCTTCAGCTATATAATGAATAAGCTCTAAGTATCAGCATGATGATTAAAGTTAATAACACTGTGTTGTGTATTGAGATTTGTTAAGAGAGTAAACCTTAAACATTCTCACCACAAAAATAAAAATAACTATGTGAGGTGATGGATGTGTAAATTAACTAGATTGTGGTAATCCTTTCACTAAGTATATGTATGTCTGATTGCTATGTTTTACACTTTAAAGATACACAATTTTATTTGCCAGTTACACCTCCATAAAACAGGGGGAAAAAAGATTGCAACATAGAAATCTTGCCTGAGTTTACAGCCTGCTAGCCTGTCCTGTGGACTCAAAACCTTGCCGGCCAGCTCTACAAATTACAGACTTTCTAAATCCCATATCTTTGTGAGCAAATTCATAAAAATATCTCTCTCTAGGTCTTTCTCTTTCCCTCCCTTTCCCCCTCCCTCTCTCTCTCTTCATACCTGTACATATATAGATCTTCTATTAGTTCTGTTTCTTCGGAGAACCATAAAACAGTATTGTGTATTTTTGAATCTCTTTGTAGTCTGTCATCATATCTTCCTCCACATGTCTACTTAACGTGATATTTTTGAGTAAATTTGTCTTAGGATTGTCATTTGGGTACATTTCTTTGTCTAAAATTTTCATATTCTTATATTTTTATATTTATAATATACTTATTAATTTTAAACATTTTTATTAAACCATTTTTTCTGCATTCCTGTTATTTTCCTAATTTTTAAAATAATTAATTTGTTCCTTTAAAGGAACAATTTAATATTTGCTTAATTTTAAATTTAATATATATGTTTAAAATATAGAGATCTTATTCCCATCCATGCTGAGTTGGGTTCCAGTATACTCTGTACCTTCCTCCTTCTACCCCAATTAAGAAATTACTGGTGAATTTTTATCGAGTGGTTAACATTCTTTGATATACTTTTTTTTTAAATTTTGTTATGTTAGTCACCATAAAATACATCATTAGATTTTGATGTGCTGATCCATGTTCCATTGTTCTTGTATAACACCCAGTGCTCCATGCAATACATGCCCTCCTTAATACCCATCAACAGGCTAACCAATCCTGCCTCCCCCCTCCCCTCTAAAACCCTGTTTGTTTCTCAGAGTCCATAGTCTCTCATGGTTCATCTCTCCCTCTGATTCCCCACCCCCTTCATTTTCCCCTTCCTTCTCCTGATGTCCTCCAGGTTATTCCCTATGTTCCACAAATAAATGAAACCATATGATAATTGAATTTCTCTGCTTGACTTATTTCACTTAGCATAATCTCCACCAGTCCCATCCATGTTGATGTAAAATTTGGGTATTCATCCTTTCTGATGGCTCAGTAATATTCCATTGTGTATATGGACCACATCTTTTTTATCTATTCATCTGTTGAAGGGCATCTCAGCTCTTTCTACAGTTTGGCTATTGTGGACATTGCTGTTATGAACATTGGGGTGCATATGGCCCTTCTTTTCACTACATCTGTGTCTTTGGGGTAAATACCCAGGAGTGCAATTGCTGGGTCATAGGGTAGCTCTATTTTTAAATTTTTGAGGAACCTCCACACTGTTTTCCAAAGTGGCTGTACCAACTTACATTCCCAACAACAGTGTAAGAGGGTTCCCCTTTCTCCACAACCTCACCAACATTTGTTGTTTCTTTCCCTGTCCATTTTTGCCATTCTAATTGGAGTAAGGTGGTATCTCAATGTGGTTTTGATTTGACTTTCTCTGATGGCTAATGATGATGAACATTTTTTCATGTGTCTGTTAGCCATTTGCATGTCTCCTTCAGAGAAGTGTCTGTTCATATATTCTGCCCACTTTTTGACTTGATTATTTGTTTTTTGGGTGTTGAGTTTGAGAAGGTCTTTATAGATCTTGGATACCAGCCCTTTATCTGTAGTGTCATTTGCAAATATCTTCTCCCATTCCATGGGTTGCCTCTTTGTTTTGTTGACTGTTTCCATTGCTGTGCAGAAGCTTTTTATCTTGATGAAGTCCCAAAAGTTCATTTTTGCTTTTGTTTCACTAGCTTTTGGAGATGTATCCTGAAAGAAGTTGCTGTGGCTGATGTCAAAGAGGGTACTGCCTATGTTCTCCTCGAGGATTTTGATGGATTCCTGTCTCACATGGAGGTCTTTCATCCATTTTGAGTTTATCTTTGTGTATGGTGTTAAAGAATGGTCGAGTTTCATTCTTCTGCATGTGGCTGTCCAATTTTCCCAGCACCATTTATTGAAGAGACTGTCTTTTTTCCATTGCATGTTTTTTCCTGCTTTGTCGAAGATTATTTGACCATAGAGTTGAGGGTCCATATCTGGGTTCTCTATTCTGTTCCATTGGTCTATATGTCTGTTTTTGTGCCAGTACCATGCTGTCTTGGTGATCACAGCTTTGTAATATAGCTTGAAATTGGGCAACGAGATGCCCCCATCTTTGTTTTTCTTTTTCAAGATTTCCTTGGCAATTCGGGGTCTTCTCTGATTCCATACAAATTTTAGGATTGTGTTCCAGCACTTTGAAAAATGTCATTGGAATTCTGATCGGAATGGCATTGAAGGTATAGATTGCTCTGGGTAGCATAGACATTTTAACAATGTTTATTCTTCCAATCCATGAGCATAGAATGTTTTTCCATCTTTTTATGTCTTCTTCAATTTCTTTCATGAGTGTTCTGTACTTCCTAGAGTATACATCCTTTATCTATTTGGTTAGGTTTATTCCGAGGTATCTTATAGTTTTTGGTGCTATTGTAAATGGAATCGTTTCTCTAAATTTCTCTTTCTACAGTTGCGTTGTTAGTGTATAAGAAAGCAACTGATTTCTGTGCATTGATTTTGTATCCTGCCACATTACTGAATTGCTGGATGAGTTTTAGTAATTTGGGGGTGGAGTCTTTTGGGTTTTCCACATAAAGTATCGTGTCATCTGTGAAAGGAGAGAGTTTGAATTATTCTTTGCCAATGTGAATACCTTTTATTTCTTCTTCTTGTCTGATTGCTGTTGCTAGGACTTTTAGTACTATGTTGAACAATAGTGGCGAGAGTGGGCATCCTTGACGTGTTCCTGATCTTAAGGAAAAGGCTCTCAGCTTTTCCCCATTGAGGATAATATTCGCTGTGGGTTTTTCATAGATGGATTTTATGAACTTGAGGAATGTTCCCTCTATCCCTATACTCTGAAGACTTTTAATCAGGAAAGGATGCTGTACTTTGTCGAATGCTTTTTCTGCATCAATTGAGAGGACCATATGGTCTTTCTCCTCTTATTAATGTGTCCATCACATTGATTGATTTGGGAATGTTGAACCACCCTTGCATCCCAGGGGTAAATCCCACTTGGTCCAGGTGGATGATCCTTTTAATGTAGTGTTGGATCCTATTAGCTAGGATTTTGTTGAGAATTTTGGAATCCATATTCATCAGGGATATCGGTCTGAAATTCTACTTTTTGATGGGGTCTTTGCCTGGTTTGGGGATTAGCTGGCCTCATAGAATGAGTTTGGAAGTTTTCCTTCTGTTTCTAGTTTTTGAAACAGCTTCAGGAGAATAGGTATTATTTCTTCTTTGAATGTTTGATAGAACTCCCCAGGGAATCCATCAGGCCTTGGACTCTTGTTTTTTGGGAGGTTTTGGATCACTGCTTCAATCTCGTTACTGGTTATTGGCCTATTCAGTTTGTCAATTTCTTCCTGTTTCAGTCTTGGCAGCTTATAGGATTTCAGGAAGGCCTCCATTTCATCCAGGTTGCTCAGTTTATTGGCATATACTTGTTGATAATAATTTCTAATAATTGTTTCTATTTCCTTGGTGTTGGTCATGATCTCTCCCCTTTCATTCATAATTTTATTAATTTGGGTCCTTTCTCTTTTCTTTTGGATAAGTCTGGCCAGTGGTTTCTCGATCTTATTAATTCTTTCAAAGAACCAACTTCTAGTTTCCTTGATCTGATCTACTGTGTTTCTGCTTTCTAACTCATTGATATCTGCCCTAATCTTAATTATTTCTCTTCTAATGCACGGCTTAGGCATCTTTTGTTGCTTTTTCTCTAATTCTTTAAGGTGTAGAGTTCGTTGGTGAATTCAGAATTTTTCTATTTTTTTGAGTCAGGCTTGGATGGCTATCTATTTCCCCCTTAGGACCGCCTTTGCAGTATCCCATAGGTTGTGGACGGATGTGTTTTCGTTCTCATTGATTTCCATGAATTATTTAAGTTCTTCTTTGATTTTCTGGTTGACCCAAACATTCTTGAGCAGAGTGGTGTTTAGCTTCCAAGTGTTTGAATTTCTGTCAAACTTTTTCTTGTGATTGAGTTCCAGTTTTAAACCATTATGGTCTGAGAATGTGCAAAGGATTATCTCAATCTTTTGGTATCAGTTGAGACCTGATTTGTGACCCAGTATGTGGTCTATTCTGGAGAAAGTTCCATGTGTGCTCGAGAAGATGAGTATTCTGTTGTTTTAGGTTGGAATGTTCTGTATATATCTATGAGGTCCATCTGGCCCATCTATCATTCAAAGCTCTTGTTTCCTTGTTGATTTTCTGCTTAGATGACCTGTCCATTGCTGAGAGTGGAGTATTGAGGTCTCCTACAATTAACGTATTGTTATCAATAGGACTCTTTATTTTGGTTAACAGTTGGCTTATATAAATGGCTGCTCCAATGTTGGGGGCATAGGTATTTACAATTGTTAGATCTTCTTGTTGGATAGATCCTTTAAGAATGATATAGTGTCCTTCTGTGTCTCTAACGACAGAGTTTAGTTTAAAATCTAATTTGTCTGATATAAGAATTGCTATCCCAGCTTTCTTTTCAGGTCCTTTGGCATGGAAGATGGATCTCCATCCCTTCACTTTCAGTCTGTATGTATCTTTAGGTTCAAAATGAGTTTCTTGTAGACAGCATATGGATAGGTCCTGTCTTTTTATCTAATCTGCAGCCCTGTGCCATTTAATGGAGCATTTAAGGCCATTCACGTTGAGAGTGATTATTGAAAGATATGAATTAATTGTCATCATGTTGCCTGTGAAGACGTTGTTTTTATAGATTGTCCCCGTAAATTTTTGTTGTATATCACTCTTGGGGTCTTTCTCCTTTTATAGAACCCTCCTTAATATTTCTTGCAGGGCCGGCTTAGTGGTCACTTATTCTTTCAGTTTCTGCTGGTCTTGGAAGCTCTGCATCTCTCCATCCATTCTAAATGACAGCCTTGCTGGATAAAGTGTTCTTGGCTGCATGTTCTTCTCATTTAGTATCTTGAATATGTCTTGCCAGGCTTTTCAGGCTTGCCAGGTCTCTGTGGATAAGTCTGATGTTATTCTGATGTTCCTCCCTCTGTACATAAGGAATCTCTTCCCCCTAGAGGGGGAAATCTGCCCTTAAGATGGTTTCCTTGGTTCTAAGATTTGTGAGTTTTACTATTACATGCCGGGGCGTTGGCCTGTTTTCCCTGATCTTGGGAGGGGTCCTCTCTGCCTCTGGGACACGAATGTTTGTTTCATTCCCCAGATTAGGGAAATTCTCAGCTATGATTTGCTCAAATATATCTTCTAGTCCTCTCTCTCTCTCCACTTCCCCTGGGATTCCAATTATTCTGACATTGGAACGTTTCATGATGTCACTTATTTCTCTGATTCTATTTTCATGGATTCTGAGTTTATTTTTCCCTGGCCTCCTCTTTCCCTTTTTATCTGTTATATTGTCTTCCAGGTCACTTATTCGTTCTTCTGCCTCACTTACCTTAGCTGTTAGATTATCTAGATTGGATTGGATCTCACTGATAGCATTTTTAAGTTCTGCCAATTCAGCTTTCATTTCTGCCCTTAGAGATTCTATGTTGCCATTAATTGATTTCTCCATTCTAGTTATTGTCTTCACAATTGCTAGCCTGAATTCCATCTTTGACATCTGTATGTCTGCATCCATTTGTAAATCTGCTGCATAAATCATAATCTCTGAGTCTTTTCTATTTAGGGGGTTCCTTCTCCGAGTCATTCTGTTGATGGGTGGTTGAGGGAATATATAGGATCCAAATTATTGACCAGAACCCAAAGAAGATGTACCTGTTTTCTAGAGACCTTAGGGCTGCTGGCCTCTTGTTTTCCCAGGCTGTCTTCTGGGGAAGAGACGTGCCGTGCTGTTACTCCAGCAACCCTGTTTGGGCAGAGTTGCCCTGCCCCCCTGTGGTGGGGTATGGGCTCAGTGGGAATTAATTTATTGGTGCTTTTGTTCTCTGGCGGCTTTCCCTGGCAGCTTTCCACATCTCCTCCGAGATTCAGAGCAGAAGAGACCGTTTCCAACCCTCTGCCTCAGAGCAGAGAGATTGCAGTCTGTTCTTCAGTGAGCTCTCCAGGGCATACTGTCTTTGTTTCTCTCCATGCTGCTATAAACTTCAGCGTCCTGGGTTGTGCACCACTCTCCAGTGCTCCCAATCTTGCCTCCAGGTTGGGGCACGTCTCTGCCCTTTGTGCTTCTAAAACCGCCAGCCACTCCCAGTTCACAAGCACGACCCCACAGCTCTGGGTTTGCATCCCGGGGGCTGCCCTAAAGTCCTTTCCCCACCACTACCGGTCTGCGAGTCTGTGCCCCATCCCCAGTATGTGAGGCTGTCGCTCACCAGCGGTGTAGGATCCCGATGGCTAGGCTCCCTCCCACTGCCGTTTATCCTCTGATATCTGCCTATGGAATCAAGGCTCGCCGTTTCTTACCTCGAGACCAACTGCCCACAATATTCTGTTTGTAGAGATCCAGATATATTTTCTTACATCTCAGGTTGATTTCATGGGTGCTCAGAGTGGTCTTGTAAATATCCAGCTCAATTCCGGGGACCAGTTGAAATAGCGTCCCCTACTCCTCCGCCATCTTTTCTTCTCCCCCAACACGCTTTGATTTTTAATTTATATTTGTCTGACATCAGTGTGGGGCATATACTGAAAGAGAGTATTGTTAAAGCAGTTGGTTGGAGATAACCAGATAATCATCTGTATAGATAGTAGGAAGAATGGATTCAAGTGAGTTTATGAGGTAGATTGAATAAGATTAAGCAACTGATTGGCATGATGAATGAGAAAATATCAGATGCAAGAGGAGAAGTAGGTTGTAGGTAAGAAAAGAAATTTTGAATTTACAGGATCTGTATGATATCTATTTGGATATAAAGCCATTAGACCAATGGGGCCTATAACTTGTAAGAAAGGTTTAGATTAAAGATATACACTTGGGAAGGAAATAATCTGCTCTGGGAATCAATTAAATTACTCAGAAAAATATGGAGAAAAAATAGATAATCATGGTTGCCATCCTGGAAAACACCTAAATTTAAGACACAAAAGAAGAGCAACATTTAGGGGAGTGTCTTCATCAATTTGGGCTGCTATACCAAAAATACCGTAGACTGGTTGGTTCAAATAATAAACATTAATTTCACACAGTTTTGAAGGCTATAAGTCCAAGATCCAGGAGCCAGCAGATTTCTGTGTCTGATGAAATCCTGCTTCCAATTGCAAATTACCAACTTCCTGTGTCCTCACATGGTGGAAAGAAGGTAAGAGATATCTCTGTAGTCTCTTATAAGGCCACTAATCCCAATCACAAGGGCACCAGTATCATGACCCAATTATTTCCAAAGACCCACCTCCTAATACCATAGCATTTGGCATTGGAATTTTAACATATGAATTTTGGAGTCACACAAACATTCAGTCTATAACAAGGAGATTAAGAAAAGTGAGTAAGAGGAAAATCAGGAAATAGTGTCACAAAGTCCAAAGGTAGAGAGCATTTCTGGGGTTTACCTTTTGTATGTCTTTTAAGTAGCAGTTGATATAGTATGAGAAGGTAGACATTTATAAATGCTTTCATTGGCACCATTGCTCATTAAATATCATCTCTGTAAGGTCTGATTCACATAGAATTGGTATATGTTATGAACTTTGTGCCCCCTTATTCCTTATAGGCCTTGCTTGTCTCTCATGCACAGAAGTTGATTGAACTGGGAAATAGTCTGTGGAGGAAAAATGCTTAGTATTGGGGTTAATGTAGAGCATGAAACCATCCATAATACTTGGCTTGCTAAAATGTAACATGGAGGCCACTGAGGGCAGGGAAGATTTTGGAGAAGGGCGTAGGCCTTTGGAATGCTGAGGCCTGCCTGACCACTCTGCTGTAGGAATGCCACAGGGAGTTGCCTTCCCCAAGGCTTTCTTAGCCTAAACAGCAGCCCTATGATCTAAGATATATATGCATTGTCCCCTAGGCTATGTTTAGCAGAACTCATAGAACATGCAGATTAGCATATCATATCTTTCCTGTAAGCAGATCCTCCTAGTTCTTTTCTTTTTTAGGATTTTTTAAAAGATTTTATTTATTTATTTGAGAGAGAGATAATGAGAGATAGAGAGCACGAGAGGGAAGAGGGTCAGAGGGAGAAGCAGACTCCCTGCTGAGCAGGCAGCCCGATGCGGGACTCGATCCCAGGACTCCAGGATCATGACCTGAGCCGAAGGCAGTCACTTAACCAACTGAGCCACCCAGGCACCCCAGATCTTCCTAGTTCTGATGAGACCCCTTGTCACACAGCACATGCTTGAGAAACAGTGATAAACATTTATGATTATCCTGAAGGACCAATAAAAGTGGGAGCAGAGAAGAGCAAAGGGTCTTCATCTCTGAGTGTTGACCCCCTTGCCTTCTCTCTTTCACAGCAAAGTTTGGAGTATTCTTTCATTCGTCAGGGCGCCTGGGTGGCTCAGTTGGTTAAGCGACTGCCTTCAGCTCAGGTCATGATCCTGAAGTCCCCAGATCGAGTCCCGCATCAGGCTCCCTGCTCAGCAGGGAGTTTGCTTCTCCCTCTGACCCTCCCCCCTCTCATGTGCTCTCTCTCTCTTTCATTCTCTCTCTCTCAAATAAAGAAATAAATAAAATCTTTAAAAAAAAAATCTTTCATCCAGCAGTACAGGGATTGCTGGCCATTCCTGTCAAGTGGTGACCCTGACGTGATCATCTTGCAATGGACACCATACAGACAGCCCAAAAATGAAAAATCTGTGTGCAGTAAGTTGGCATTGGTTCATGGCCGAGTTCAGGAAGTTTCAGGCTTGGGTATTTTTATGGAATTAAAAGGTCTCTAAGTACTCCAGATATGGGGAAAAACCTCTCTCTTGAACAGAGACAATATATTAGGGTTTTAAAGCAACTTTTAAAGGCTAACAGGGCTACTATAAATGAGAAATAGTTTCTTAAGGTGAGCGGGCCTCTGTAATGGAGGAAATTGTTATTGAACAAAATCCATGGTTCCCTGACTGAGGAACTTTAGATTTAGAAGTAAGGGAGAGAATTGGAAAGAACTTGAAATATTGCCGTAAACAAGGTAAAAAGGTGTCCCTTGCTTTCCTTACTATGTAGGGTCTAATCAGGTCTGCCCTGGCCCCTTTACATACTGAGGACACCTCAAACATCTTTAAAGAAAAAGAAGGGCGACCTAGGACTCCTGCAGCTCCCCAAATTAGCCCTTTAACTTCTCAAGTTAGACCCAACAAAGAGGAAGGTCTTCCTCTTCCCCCCGACTAGGAAATTCCACCACCTTCCCCCTTCTTGCTCCCCACTTAGTCGATCCTTACTGGGGGCTACATCTGGGAAGCAATACTTACAGAGGACCATTTCCTAAGGAAGTTGGCTGTAAAGACTACATGTGTTGGTACGTTGCTTAGACCATGATGGATTTCTATTTTTACTGTTTTCCGTCAATGTCCTCTACTAACGACTTAAGCTGCAAAATTGGATAATTTCCCCTTGTAAAACTTCTAGTGTTTTCCATGGGTTAAAAACCAGGTAGGGGGTTCTTCAAGGCAAAGTATAATAAAGCATGACCTTCAAGGCATGGTATTTTGGTCCATACACCAGCAACCATCATAGTCTAGAATGTGATGGGGAAGCAGAGGGGAGGGCAGGCCTCCCTCCTACAAGGGCCTATATCAGTGGCGGTAGTCATAGTGATTTTGTTTGGGGGACACCTCAGATTGGTTTGACACCAGGAACCTCTGACATATCCTGTGTGGGATGCCACCTCAAAGTCAGGGGGATTTTCTAGGCAATGGACCTTCTCTTTTCTTCAGTTCCCAAGGACTCTCCTTTGGGGTACCTTCTAAACCACTGGAAACAATTCAGATTGCAAAACTTAGGAAAGGACTGATCTGTAACACTGCATGGTCTCAGAGGGATCTATTCAGTTAGATCTCCTCTGCATGAAATAAGGTAAATAGACCTAGGGTACCTTCATCGCTTGTACCTAAGCCTTCATTGCTCTACACCAGGACCTAAGGGCCTCTTGCAGAATGTATTTGCCTGAATGCCATTTGGCTAGTAAACTCTCTCCTGACATACTGGATGATAATTATCTAAACAGGTCTCCTCCGAGTAAACCCAAGTTACTGGAGGAAAACATAGGCCATCCCAGACAAAGGAGACTGTTGAGTCTCTCTCTCACTGTTCTCCCTAATAGTTGTGGGGGCTTCTCCCGCACTCACTTCCCAGGTTAATGGTTATAACTGCAGACAACTGTGGTTAAGTCTACCTCAGGATGGGGACGTTAAGGAATATTCCCAAGCAGATGTCAAAACTCCCTTTCCTTTGTTTTGGGGAAATTCCCTGTCTTCTCTGGCCTGACATGGACTACCTATTTCCCCTAGTTGGCAGGAAAACATGGCATTTGCTCCTTTGTTGAAGTTGATGAACTCTAGAACCCAGAACCCTTTCTCTGCCTTCTGGCAGCACTTAGCCTTTTCTGCCTTCCCCTCCCCCTTCTGTTTCTGCACCACCTTGTGTGTGGCCTGCATAACTGTCTTCTAGACCATCCTCAGTACCTCAGGCACCATAGCTCCTTTTCCCCTCATGATCAAGGAGCAAGAAGAGCACCCCCTGGACCTAATCCCCCCACTCTAGATTTCCCCACCAGTGTCTCAGGTAAAAATTGACAATGGGGAGGATCCAAGTGGAACATAATTCAGCATTTGAACTAAGTTAAGTTTGTCAGTTTAATTAAGATAGACATGTCTTTAAGGTTATCAGCATTAAATGTAAAACTTATTCTATCGAGGTTTACTAAAGGTCTAATAAGCTCATGTTTTCTCTGTTGAAATTTGTTAGCAAAAAGATCACTAAAATGATGGTTAATTGTCTGTCTCATCAAGGTTTTCATGGAAATTAAGATAACTTTCAAAGTCTTTGGTAATCTGAAACTTTAAAGTTTTGCTTGGATGATAAACAAGATTGAATTCATTGAACATCTAGCTCTTTTCCAAATGGGATGAAGTGTTAAATCATTGATTACTGGGTGTAGGTTTGTACTTTTGACTTTTTGTTGCACAGAAACTAAGGATATTAAAATCTGTTGGTAAACATGTTTCATTCTTAATTGATTCATAAATTTGCCCTCTAAAGAATTCTGATGTGACAGTTCACAATTGGTTACTACTTAGTCTTCACTGGAGACTAAGTTTTCTTAAAAAAAATGCAAAATTCTACTAAATGTAAGACTGATGGAAATAAGGGAAACGACTCTGTATGTAGAAAAGTCGGAGATATGTAAGAAAGATATAAGGAATGGGAATGCATTTTTTTAAAGATTTTATTTATTTATTTGACAGAGAGAGACACAGCGAGAGAGGGAACACAAGCAGGGGGAGTGGGAGAGGGAGAAGCAGGCTTCCCGCCGAGCAGGGAGCCCGATGTGGGACTCAATCCCAGGACCCTGGAATCATGACTTGACCCGAAGGCAGACGCTTAACGACTGAGCCACCCAGGCACCTGAGAATGCATTTTTGTTGAAGGTAAAAGAAGGTAATTTTGTCCTAAATGAGATTGTTATTTGGAAGGAAATGGCTTGGGACAAAATCTGAATGCAAAGGAAAGCTGTAGAAGTTGTGAAGGGAAATCTTTGGAAAAGAATTTTAGGTGTGGTCAGGATGGATTTAAGATTAAAAGGATTTTAAAAGTATAGTGGTATAAGATTGAAATTCTCTCTGTTCAAAAGGCAAAAGTTTTCTTGAATCCTTTGTCTAATCTTGATAAGAAAATGTCAACAAAGTTTTTTTTTTTCTCTTTTGTCTGCCCAGAAAACCAGTTTCTATGTTATGTCATTATCAGGTCTTCAATTACTTAATTTAAACTTCTCAATATTAAAGGAGCTAAGTTTTGCTAACAACTATATAACCTTACATATTTGCCTTTGGAATCTCTTATTGTCACCTTGGTTAAATAAAAATTGAGTTTTGTAATGATCTGTAATCCTATTTAGGCATGTGCTTTTAATCTTTCTAAGGCTTTAACAAACTTCCTCAAGATTTAAATCATGAACAAAGTCTCATTGACTACGCTTGTTTGGTATGTTACCTTCTGGTATAAGGTCATCAACACTCAGTATTCTGGCTATTGAAGTGTTTCATGTGTCACAGAAATAACTGAGTTTCCTTGTCAATTGCATCATAAAGAATTCTCATACCAGATCATTATCAATGTCCATTTCTGAGTTTTTGTCATTTATAATTGTTCTTATTCTCTTACAAAATAAGGTTCATATTCAAGGAAATTCATATAAAGGACTTAGGGCAAATACAGGGTTTTGATATCTTAAAAAATCTAAAAAACTAAATGGGTAAAAACTTCCAGAACTAACTAAAGCTGCATTCAAATTAAACAAGAATTAGTAATATGGGACTAAATGAACTAAAAGATTATTACAGTTTTGGGACTCTTATTTAAAACATTGCTGATTCTCTAATGTTTGCTCTTCCAGATTAAGGAAACTTTCTCTTAATATATCAATGATTTACAGAAATGTGATAAAGTATTCATTTGTAAACAAAGCTTTTATGTAAAGCAGTACTTGGGACCCCTTAGTATTTGGTCTGGCATACTGAATATGACAATTTATGTGAACAACAAGCTGCTCAATAACTTAGCAGGAGTTCCTATAGTGGCTAATATGTTTCAGGGGAGAGGTTCATATGTAGATTTAGGACAACAACTTCTTATGGACCCTCGAGTCTTTGACCAATGCTCTCTTTGTGCAAAATGAGCTTGGGAATGGAACCCCTGATCAGGGCACTCCTCAAGGCTTTTTTGCCTCTATTAAGCAGGTCCCCACAGAACCTTTTATCAAATTCATCAATAAATTACAGCAAGCTATTCGGAGACAAATCAGTCATAATCAGACTATTATTGAGAGAGCACATTCTACCCTTAAACGCATGATACAAAACAAAAAGAGGGAGATATGGGTCCTATAGCAGAATTACAGAAAGCATTGCTTACTCTAAATCTTTTTAATTTAAAAATTCTGATTTTGAAACTCTGCGTCAAAAAATATTTTAAACTTCACTCCCTATCAAAAACACATGCCCAAGTACTCTGGAAGGACCCAAACATAGGCATTTGGCAAGGACCAGTAGAACTCATAATGTGGGGGTGAGGTTATACTTGGGTTTCCACTAAGGACTGACCAGTGTGGATTCCCACTAGAAACATTAAACATTACCATGGCCTGGCACAGCCAGAATCCAGTCCCTCAGATGAGTCACCTGAATCAAGAAGAAAAACAGCCACCCATCATGCTCCTCCCCAGTACCCACAAGGCCAAATTCATGACCTGGGGAGACCTCAAGAAGATGACCTAGAAAACTGAGGAGATTCTACAACAGACCGGTAAACCCTCTACTCTTGAAAACATGTTCTTGGCCATGGTATCTGTGCTTAACACCGGTTCTCCCATGGTATGTATTTTTGTCTTTATTCTGCTGATGCCTTGGTGCTTTGTGTCCTTTAATTGGGCCTGTTATAAATCCACCCCCCGCCCTGGAAACCTGTTACTTGAGCTGATGTCTCTTTTCCTATTTTCAACAATGCCACTAATCTGGTGGGAGGAATTCCCATGCCCTTTGACACCCCTAATGTCAATGGAACTTTGAACCTCAGTCTCAACTTTACTGTTTATTCCTCCATTCTACCCTTATGTGTCTCCACTACTAATATCCTCTGTGCTAGACCTATGATTCAATTTTTTACATTACATTCCTCCTCCTGACAACCAAAGGGTTAATTTAACCTACCTCTCTATGGTAAGTATATCTCATGGTGTTATCACCACCAATTTGAGTCATTCCAACCAGCCTCCCTGTAAACAAAATAACAAATGGACCCCATCCAGTGGTCAAATCACATGGGAGTCTTGCAGAGGGCAGGTTCTCCACATTTCAGGGCTAGGACCATATAGTATCACCAATTGGGGACCTATTGAGTCCTTCACTTGTATGTGTCTTGTAATATCTCTCTTTGCAACTGGTCCTCTGACCATTCTTGTACCTTCTACAGTTCTTATCCAATAAAATGGCAAGGGAGAGGGCTTAGCGCCCCCTCCCTACATCTCGAAGCACTTCCAATCCAGTCTTACAGAGACTAGGACATTAATTTTTTCCCTTCAAAGCCTGGCATGCCGTTTACAAAAATAACACCTCCAATTACTCTATGACCTTATTTCTGACTCTCTTTGAGCAAATTATCTTATGCATTCCTCACCCATCTGTCTTAGTTTTCAGTAACTTGTCCTTGTATAAAGACAAAGATCATTTCATTATCTCTATTAATCACTCCACTTGTGCATTCTGTACTGCCTGCCTTTCATATTCTAACTTATCTGAACTTAGAGCCTCCTCAGTCTTGGTACTAGGGAGGCAGGCCTATTCCTTTATGTCTGTTAATCTTACCAGAGGTTGGGAAGAATCTAAATCCATTAGCATTTTGAATCAGGCATTATCTGTCATCAGAGGACCCAAGCACTTCTTGGGTCTACTCATTGCTGGCATTATCATGGCTATCTCAATTATTACCGCTACTAGTGTGGCAGTTGCCTCTCTTTCTCACTGGATTCAGACTGCGGCCTTTGTGGATCAGCTGGCTATTAATATCACAAGGGAATTTCAACTTCAACAAACTATTGATCAAAAAATATTAGAACGTCTTCAACCAATGGAAGCTGCTATTGAGTATATTGGGGAAAAACAAGAAGCCTCAGCCTATCAGGAAGGCCTCTTATGTGACTGGGCTCACAGCTCCATCAGTGTTATGCCCATGCCCTGGAACCAGACCATACATGATTGAGAAAAGATAAAGAAACAAATGCATGGATCACTCTATGATAATTTAACTTTTGATGTTCAGCAGCTAAAGGATCAAATCCTCACCTGGTGGGAAATCATAAACTTCAAAGAGAAGCTTGGCAATCTCTTTCTAACAATCTGCAGTGGCTTAACCCAGCCACATGGTTCTCTTCCACAAAGTGGGGATTCTTAGGAGTTGCTATTGTAATAATAATTACTGTTTTTCTTATTATAGTCTGCAAAATTGGAATGCCTTATCCACCATCAGAGATATGAAGCATATCTACACAGCACAACTATCTCAAGAACTACTTGCTGCCACTTTAAAGAAACAAAAAGAGGCAGTTTAGCAATGAATGTGGTAATGGAATCTATTCTAGTCATAGAATTTTTTACAGGTTCTCTTGGGAAAGTTAATAGGACAATAGCACATTATATCTATAGTAATTTTATTTCACTGCTGAATGAGTCACACTGTATTTATTTTTTCCATGCCTTAAAATTCAACTATTATTAAGTTCTTTGTTGTCATGAGCTATGACCAAATATTAATAATATTTTATTCTCTAAATGTTTTGTTCACTAAAAATGTACATGAAGAAAATAAAAACATTGGTTCTGAAATGTTATTTTGGTCATAACTCTAATGCCAGTGAAGTGGTATGAAAACTATAGACATAACAGAGAAAATATTGCTAATGTAATTGCTCTCCTCTCATTTACCATCTTTTTTTTTCTGGATTTAATTTACTCACCATTTTCATTTTAATTGTTTTTATATCTCACTTACATACTGTAATAGTTATAGAGGAAATAAAAGAATTACATATTTCCAGGAGGCTTTAATTTGGGTGTATTCCCACACAAATTGCTTGTTGACAGTTCTGGAAAAGAGTGGAATGTTCAACTGATCTAGTTTAGTTTTTTTCTAAATTCTAATTATTAATGCCAAGTGTCAAAGGATTAAAAACTCTAGGTTGAGTATACCCTTGGGTATGTGTGGGAAGAAAAAATCATTTTTCCTCTACTCATCTTTTATCTCTGGCTGGGGCCATGTAAACTAGACTAACAAAAAAAAGCTTAACAAGAGAAAAACAAACAGAAGTTTATTAATGTGTGCATCTTACATATGCATGGGATAACACAAAGTGATGATTAGAACTTGGGCTTATTCAACATTTACAAAAGAACAATAAATTTTTAGAGACATGACAAGACAAAGAAAAAGGACGTTGAGTCTTAAGGCATAGCAAATTATGTGAAGGCAAATATATGGGGAAATTTAGCAAGGTGTGTTATGTAGATTCCTCTTGTACTGTCTTTGGGCTGATAAGGGTCTAGAGTTGTCTCCAATAATTAATTTCTGTTCTTCATGGTAGAGAGGAAGAGCACTTTTACAAATTTACATCCTGCTTTTAGACATATAGTGGGAGAGTAGAGAGCTTTTCTTGTATCTGCTTCTCAGTTGCCCTCCCCTCAAAATAATCCTTATGCCAAAGTGGTACATTTTGGGGTGGCATAGTCTACCCTTCACTCATCTCCATCAAAGAGAATTTGGGTAGCATGAGAGGATCTTATCTCAAAGAAATTGCTTCTCGGAAATTTTTTTTTTTTTGCTTCGAAATGTACTTCTTTGCCATATATGATGCAGTATAATGGATTTAGGATAAGACTTCTTAGTTTTCCAAGGAAGAACATAACTCTAGATTGACTTTAATGTTCTAACTTGAAAGCAAATGGAAAGATGGTCATTATACAGATTACAAAAGAAGCAGATTATGCAGGAAATGTGATGAATCAAACTCACATACATTCACATTTTTAGTTTGAGTTTAATATGGAGCATTCAGTGGAGATATTGAGTATACAGCTAGAATTTGTAGTTCTGGAAAAAAGCTTAGAGATGCAGCATTGGGAAGAATTAGCTTATAGGTAGAAATTGAAGTCATGAATATGAATGAAAATTTCCAGGAAGAATATATAGAACATGTCCAAGATGATACATGAGGAAAATCCACATTCACTGGTTAGGTGTTAGTAATTCAATTAAAAATAGTTAATATTTCTTGAATGTGCAAATTGTCCAAATTGTTATTTAATAATAACAATTGCATTTGATCTCCATAATAATGTGAGATAGATACTATTATTATTTTTATTTTATAGATGAATTAAAAGTCTCAGAGAGGTTAAGTGACTTGACAAATCACACAACCAATAAGAGGTAGAACCAATGAAATGTTTGGTCCATGCTCCTAACCATTGTCTTGTGCTTTCCAAATATTTATTGAACAACCAAGCACAATAGAAGGCACTTGAAATACAGCAATGAAAAAGACAGATGATCCTGCTTTCATGGGACTTTCTTTCTTCCTTGTGGTGAGATAGGTCTTAAACTTGTAAACCCATAAATAAAAACATTAAACAAAATTGTGTTAAGAGTGATGAAGAAAATAATTGGGATAATGTTAACAGTGAGTGTAGACATGGGGAGGAATAGAATCAATAAGCTAATTTAGGAAGAGAGCTTTGATAATATTTAATCTGAGACTTGAAAAATGAGAAGTCAGGGAAAAGCTTTCTTTCTTTCCTTTTTTTTTTTTTTAGGGAAAAGCTTTCTAAGGGTAGAGAACAGCAAAAAGACATTGAGATGGAACAAGATGAACAAAAGGAAGAGAAGCATCAGATGAGACTAGAGAAGAAGAAAAAAGTTAAACCACAAAGGCTTGCAGGCTGCAGGGAGTAGTTTTCCCTTGTTCATTTGTTTTGTTTCTTAAATTCCACATATGATTGAAATCATATGGTATTTATCTTTTTCTGGCTGATTTATTTCAGTTAGCATTATACTTTCTAGCTCCATCTATATCATTGCAAATGGCAAGATTTCATTCATTTTTATGGCTGAATAATATATATATATTATATATATATATATATATATATAATCACATCTTTTTCCATTCATCTATCAATGGACACTTAGGCTACTTCCATAATTTGGCTATTGTAAATATTGCTGCTATAAACATAAGGATGCATGCATGTATCCATTTCAATTAGTGCTTTTGTATTTTAGGGGTAAATAACTAGTAGTGCAATTACTGGATCATAGGTTAGTTCTAGCCAAGAAACAGCCTCTTAATTATTGAAAACAAACTGATGGCTACCAGAGGAGAGGTGGGTGGGGGGATGGGTCAAATAGGCATTAAGGAGTTCACTTGTCATGATGGGCACTGGGTGATGTATGGAATTGTTGAATCACTATATTATATATCTAAAACTAATATAACACTGTATGTTAACTATCCTGGAATTAAAATTTAAAAAAAGAACAAGGGTTTGCAAAAAAATAACAAAATTTTGCATTCAAATATTAAAAAAAAAGATTAATGGGAAAACATTGAAGGGTTTTTAGGAGAAAAGTCCAATGATCTAATTTATACATAAAAATATCACCTCAATTGCTTTCTAAAGAATAGATTGCAAAGAGGTAAGAGTGGAAGAAACAGGAAGACCAGGAGTAAGCTATTACAATAGTCCATGCAAAAGAGGATGATGTCTTATTTTCAGGTAGTATTAGTGGAGATAAAGGTAGACTGGTTTGAGATATATTCTGGATGTATAGATATAGGTAGATATAGATATAGATATAGATAGATATAGATGATATAGATATAGAGTATAGAACTTGCTGAGGAAAGGGAAGAATAAAAATCATTTGTAGATTTTGAGTCTGAGCAACTGTGAGGATGATAATTCCATTTACTGCAATGGAGAACACTGAGAAAAGAACAGGTTGGTGAGTGGGAAATCAATAAAGTTATTTTGGCAATGGCTGAGTTTGACTTGTCCATTAGTTGTCCAAGTGGATAGGTCAAGTAGAAAGTTGTATATATGTCTGTAGCTGTATGTTCTAGATTATAGTTTTGAATTTAGAAGTCACCAATGGATAAACCCATGGATGAGCAAGATCACTTAAAAAGAGGAGAGATTTAAAATGAGAAGAGAAAAGAGGAGGGAGTTTCAAGTTCCTGGCATTCAAGATTAAGGTTCATCATTGTTTTGGGATTGGGTACATAAGGAAGAACTAGCAGAGAAAACTGAAAAGGAGTAACTAGTGCAATAAAAATATTTGAAAATTTAAACATTCCTTTCTTAGAATACTCCTCTTTATTG
Organism: Callorhinus ursinus; assembly: GCF_003265705.2. Lineage (NCBI taxonomy): Eukaryota > Metazoa > Chordata > Mammalia > Carnivora > Otariidae > Callorhinus > Callorhinus ursinus. The sequence goes on from NW_027397095.1 coordinate 8,361,367, forward strand.
TCTTTAATTACAACATACATTCCTGGTTTTCTTTCATTGCACAAAGGAAGCGAATGATCTTCAATAGGAAAAGTTAAACTTTTTCCATTATAAGAAGAAGCAGTCAGAAATAGGAATACTGATGCAGGTGAGTTTGTAGATTTGGTTGAGGGTAGATGATGCAGTTCTCTTCTGATGGCTTTTATGAACTCAGTAAAGCATAAGGTGATGCAATAAGGGTGCATCAAGGGTGAAGATGTAATGTGCTGGGGGAGAGAATTACTGAACATGATTAAGCAGGAATGGTCAGAAAAGTAAGGTAAGAACCAAGAAATATTGTGGAAATTGGTTAAAAAAAAAGAGTTTCAGATAGATAGGGACAATATGTACTATCAAATGTCTTCTAGAAGTTAACATAAAAAAGATTTTACATCAGAAAGTTATTCCTATTAATGAAATCAGATTCAACAAAGTGGTAAAAGTAGAAGCCAGAGTACAGTGGCCAGGGAAGAGTGCAAGATGAAGAAATAGAAACTGGGAAGGAAGACAGACTTTTAAGGATTAGACAAAGAAAGGGAAGTGAAAATAGCAAGACAAAAAGACTTCTTTAAGGAAGGAATTTATTTCATATTATTTTTTAAATTAGAGATGCTTGAACATGTGAATATAGGATATAGGAAAGAATCCTTATAAAGGAGAAATTGAAGGGAGAAAATGGAGAGGGGATAATCAATGGAGACAAGTCCTAGGGAAAACTACCTGGGATGAGGTCAGAAACACAGGTGGAAGTGATTATAAATTTGACAATGTGGTTATAGACTATTCTATGAACATTTATAAGAGAAGGTTGATTTCCTGACATTTTCTAAAGTTCCCCACTGGACAGAACCATAATGTACTTTGTATGCTTAAAGGTATTCATTAATATTTCAGTGCAGCTGAATGTTTTTATGGTTAGGTTGTCTTACACAAAACTACTTAAGTAACTCCTTATTACCCCCTAAAATTTATTCATAAAGGCATATGTGTCACTGTTCTTTATTTTTTTTAAAGATTTTATTTATTTATTTGAGAGAGAGAGAGAATGAGAGATAGAAAGCACGAGAGGGAAGAGGGTCAGAGGGAGAAGCAGACTCCCCGCTGAGCAGGGAGCCCGATGCGGGACTTGATCCCGGGACTCCAGGATCATGACCTGAGCCGAAGGCAGTCGCTTAACCAACTGAGCCACCCAGGCGCCTGTGTCACTGTTCTTTAAAGATCCCTCCTTTAATTAGTATTTCTTTCTTATTTCCTATTTATGCTATGAGGAATTATATATTAACATATTGTCTTTGATTTAACCTAGAGCAAATATAAATGATATTCAGAGAAAAAGAAAGACCTGATTTCAATTTTACTTGCTACACCTCTGCTGAGTACCTCATTAGTGCTTTAATTCATGCAGAAAAGGTTAAAATGTACCAAAAGTAACAATTCCTAAATGGAGAACACTGTACATCTTGCTCACTCTTGCCATAAAGTACAATCATTCTGGGGAAAGGAAAGTGCTAGGAAAGAGTTGTCAAAGCTGGTAGTTGAGTTGAGTTACCATATGGCCCTCTGAGATGTAGGGACATCAGAAGCAAAAGGACCTGGATGAGTAAGATCACATTATTTCTCTGGGAAACAGATGAATTAATTGGCTAGAGAGGATACTGTTATGTCCACTTTCATAGGATCCTTTAGAACTTCTATACAACTGAAATATAACTTCTTAAGAGACTCTAATACGGCCTGGGCTGATAAATGCAAATTAAAATAAAGAATTGAAGAGGTAGCTGCTTTTTTTCCTCACATCATCTGTTGTTCTCTGGTTAGTTGCCTATGTTGGCAACAATTGATCTGAAGAGGAAATCAGAACAACCGATGATGTGCAAATAATCCCATTTGTACATTTAAGAAACAAACCCCTTCCTTTTACAGTCACACTTTTGCATGTATCACATTAGGCCTTCACACCTATGAGAGATGAAGATTATATACAGAAATACAGAAACCAGAAAGTCCAATTCTCCAAAATACTTTCAAGTTGAAGTATCTCTACTTGGCCTATATACATAGAACCGTTGTATTTCTTTTTAAAAATCATTTGTCATTACTCCTCACTATAAATAAATCTAGTTAAATTTCAGTGTTATAATTATAATGAATTGATATTATTGTGCATTTCAAATCCCAAAGGAGTATCCCTTTCCAGTTTATTTTCTCCAAATATTTTATTTTCCCTAGTTTTACTTAGCTGGAGGTTACCCTTTAAGTTCTAGACTATGGGTCCAAATGAGTTTTCTCAGCCACCCTTGAGGTAGAATAAACAATGAGATATTTAAGCAGAGCATTGGGAAATTATATTGGGAACACATCTTCCTGGTTGTATTTTTTAGTGTTTGGTCCAGCTGATAATATTCTTTTTTAGACAGCTCAAATGAATAATTAGATGCTGATTTTTACATATGGCTAACTAAGCCATTAAATACATTACATCATTTCAACAATAGTATCATAACATGATTTAATAAGGAAACCATGCTAGGTTCTAGATAAAATAAAATTATGCAAATACAGTCATTGTCCTCATGTGCAAAGACATCATTTAATTAACAAAAGTACATGTTATATCAATATAGAACTTGGCAAGTTTCAAAGCAGCTCATATACATCTACTTAATGCTCATCATAGCTGTATGCTGCAGACATCTGGGAATTAAAATATAGTATGCCAAGTTCAAATTAGAAATTAAAGTGTATTTATAAGTGCATAGTAAAGATGGTCCATACCCAAGTAAGAGAGATGAGATAATTAATTACAGGTTCCTGAGTTCAAACAAGTTTACTTCTAGGAATTTCTCCTATGGAACTACTCATTGTTTGGGGGGATCATTGGCCAGAGTCAAAGTAAGATTTTATTTTTTGCCAGGCCACAAATTTATTAATAGGTCATGTTTATAAGATAGTGAGTTAGATTCAAACCTTGAAGAGATAGACATTAATCAAATAGGTTTTCCCCCAAGTAAGTTCTTTTCATATATACTTAGGATAATAATAAGTAATAATCAGATTCAGGCCTCTGCTGGTACAATTTTTTTTAACTGTTTCATATGTTCAAGTGCACATATAATCACTGCATATTTAAACTCAGTCTTATAAAGGGCAAATTAATGTTTTTCCATGTCCAACCAGGACATAACTTGCTCAATATTTTCCCTTTTTTAAGTGCCCTGAAACCCTTTGTTATAAGCAGCATGATTAAGAAGACATCCAATGAAAACTTTATTTTATCAATGTGGGCACTGAGGGGCAAGCTTCTTATGTTTGCTTACGGAAATGTTGCAGTAAAGTTTTAAGCATGTGAAAAATCTCAAATATCTAATGCTGTCTTTTCCTTTTCTTTATTTCATAGGACTTATAAACATCTAAATTTTGCTATACTAAGCTCTGCTCACAGTTTACTAAGTACATATGTTCACATAAAAGAAGCATTTTCACATGGAAAATAACCAAGGCTTTGACTTACCCAGGTGGTATTGTCCAATTTGATCCCCTTGACACTCATACAACTGTGCAAGGATTATATATATACACATGCACACACACACACACAACTACAAATGTGCAATTAATATCCTTATATACTTATTTATCCAGATGGACTAAATATGATATTTTATAAAATATATATATATATACATATTCATCCATATATTTATGGAAAGATGTATAATATGCTATTAAAAGTGGTTATCTTAAGATTATGGTACAATTTCCAAATTCACCTAATAGATTTTTTGTCTTTATAGCACATATGAATTACTTAATAAGAAAATAAATGTACAAAATAATATGAAAAGCTATGCATGGCACAATTTCACTCACATAAAACATGTACATATGTTTCTATATGAATGAAAATGCAGAAGGATACATACCTAATTCTTAATAAGGATTCTCCATTTCCACTTTTTAAAAAATATTTGAAAGTTTTATAACCATTATGCATTACAGAATAATCTGTACCTAGTAATCTTTGCTATTACATGAATTTAGTAATGTTCACTACATATTAGCATTCTCTAAGCAAGAGCAACTCTTTCCCCTCTCAATTTATGCTCATTAGAGAAATATGATACTCTAATATTCTAAAGAGTTGGATAACCTTCTAAAATAATAAATTTACTAATTAAAATGTATTACCATTTCTGAGTGATAGTAAGATAGTGGTCTTTTTTTGAAATTTCCTTCAGAGAATATTTGTCCTTTAACAGTTAATATATATATTTTTAAAGATTTTATTTATTTGAGAGAGAGAGAGCATAGAGGAAGAGTGAAAGGGAGAAGCAGACTCCCCACTGAGCAGAGAACCTGATGTGGGGCTTGATCCCAGAACCCTGAGATCATGATCTGAGCTGAAGGCAGACACTTAACCAACTGAGCCACTCAGGTACCCCAGTTAATATATTAATTTTTTTTATTATTTTGGTCAAAAAGGGATTCAAGGGGAATGATTAAAATAATGTCCTGCAGTAAATAATCAAGACTTTGGGTGCATATGGTATATTTTAATGGGAATCGTTTCTGGTAACTAAAATCCTGATTCTCATGTTTAAAATATAGTTGAGAAAATAATACCTTTACAACTTTCAGTTTCTTAATTTCATTTAATTTCGTATTTACCCTTAAAACTAAAATATTTTGACTTAGATTGAAAAAAAACTAAATGAATGAATAGGAAATTCCATAAATAAAGTCACTTTAACCAATTTTTGGAAATGATTATGGATTATCAAATTTGTACATACAGGTGAAACAAAAAGTACATCTGATTTTCAGGGCAAGTAAAAAATATTCAGCTTTTTTTCTTTTGCTTTTTAACTCTGGTTAACTCTGCAGTCCTTTCTGATAGTATTGTATGTACCCACTGACTTTATGTAAGACTATCTCTCAGTGGGAAAGAGAAATATGACTATGGAAAAATAAATCACATTTTATAACCTGTGAAAAATTAAACAATACTCTTGATTCACCAAACACCATAATTCAACTTCTTTGTGATAGCTTTATTTAAATTTTGTCACATATGAACACATATCATCATGTACTAACTAAGGAAACCAGCTTAAAGCTCAGTTGACTAACTGAAGGAAGAAGTATATATCACATGATTCCTTGTGTAATTAAATAGGCATTTCCATGTAAATAACAGGAAGGGTGTACTTTAGGTAAAGTTTAATTATCTGAAAAACAACTGCAATTATTGTCATTAAATTTTTTGAATGGAAAGGAAATTTATGGGAAGTCATAAGACTACCATCATAAAATATGATCAAGCTATCAGAAAATGTTTTTTTATTTTTATAAAGACAAACATTTTATTTATTTATTTTTAATTTTTTTATAGAAAATGTTTTTAAAAATATACCTGGGTTTAAGCAGCTGAAGCAAGATGGGTCAAAGTCAGAGTGGTGGTTATGACCCTGGAGGTGGCAAGAAGGATGCCAAGGACAAGAAAAAGATGAACCTGTTGTACCAACCAGAGTGGGGAAAAGGAAAGAAAAAAACAAAGGGAAAAGATACTGCCAGTAAGCTGCCACTGGTGACACCTCACAGTCAATGCTGGTTAAAATTATTGAAGTTAGAATTAAAGACTATCTATGGAGGAAGAATTCATTAGGAATCAGGAACAAATGAAACCTTTAGAAGAAAAGCAAAGAAGTAAAGATCAAAGGTGAATGATCTGAGGGGGACCCTGATGTCAGTAGGAACCTTGGAAGAGATCATTGATGAAAATCATGTCATCTTGTTTACATCTGTGGACTCAGAACACTATGTCAGCATTCTTTCCTTCTAGACAGAAATCTGCCGGAACCAGGCTGCTCTGTCCTGCTCAACCACAAGATGCATGCTGTCATAGGGGTACTCATGGATAACACAGATTCCTTGGTCAAAGTGATGAAGGTAGAAAAGCACCCCCCCACCCGGAAACTATGCTGATACTGGGGGGGTTGGACAACCAAATCCAGGAATTTAAGGAAGCTGTGGAGCTTCCTCTCACTTATCCTGAATATTATGAAGAGATGGGTATAAAGTCCCCAAAGGGGATCATTCTCTATGGTCCACCTGGCACAGGTAAAACCTTATTAGCCAAAGAGGTAGCAAGCCAAACCTCAGCCAATTTCTTGAGAGTGGTTGGCTTTGAACTTACTCAGAAGTACCTAGGTGATGAGCCTAAACTTGTTCAAGAATTGTTTTGAGTTGGAGAGAAAAGATGGCAGAGGAGTAGGGGACCCTATTCCAACTGGTCCCTGGAATTGAGCTAGATATCTACCAGACCATCTCTGAGCACCCATGAAATCAGCCTGAGATGTAAGAAGATCTGGATCTCTACAAACAGAATATGGCAGGCAGTTGGTTCCGAGGTATAAAGCGGGGAGCCGTGATTCCATGGGCAGATATCAGAGGATAAACGGCAGCTGGGAGGGAGCCTGGTCATGGGGAACCTACACTACCAGTGAGCAAAAGCCTCCCGTGCTGGGGACGGGACACCGACTCGCAGACTGGTAGCCATGCAGAAAGAACTTTAGGGCAGCCCCCGGGACAGAAACCCGGAGTGGCAGGGTCAGGTGTTCAAACTGGGAGCAGCTGGTGGTTTTAGAAGCACAAAGGGCAGAGATGTGCCCCGACCTGGAGGCAGGACTGGGAGAGCTACGGAGTGGTGCACTACCCAGGACACTGCAGTTTATAGCAGCACAGACAGAAATGGAGATAGTGTGGCTTGGAGAGCTCACTGAGGAACAGACTGCAATCTCTCTGCTCTGAGGCAGAGGGTGGGAAACGCTCTCTTCTGCTCTGACTCTCGGAAGAGATGCAGAAAGCCTCCAGGGAAAGCCCCAAAGGCCCCCAAAAACTGGGTCTCCCACCACAGGGGGGCAAGGCAACTCTACCCAAACAGGGCTGCCTGAGTAACAGTGCAGCAGACCCCTCCGCCAGAAGACAGGCTGGGAAAACAAGAGGCCAGCAACCTTAAGTTCCCTAGAAAACAGGTGCATCTTGCTTGGGTTCTGGTCAATAATTTGGTCTATATACATTCCCTCAACCACCCATCAACAGAATGACTAGGAGGAGGAACCCCCAAATAGAAAAGACTCAGAGATTATGACTTATGCAGCAGATTTACAAATGGATGCAGATATAACCAAGATGTCAGAGATGGAATTCAGGCTAGCGATTGTGAAGACAATAGCTAGAATGGTGAAATCAGTTAATGGCAACATAAAGTCTCTTAAGGGCAGAAATGAAAGCTGAATTGGCAAAACTTAAAAATGCTATCAATGATCCAATCTAATCTAGATAATCTAACAGCTGGGGTAAGTGAGGCAGAAGAATGAATTAGTGACCTGGAAGACAATTTAATAGATAAAAAAGGAAAAGAGGAGGCCAGGGAAAAACGATTCAGAATCCAAGAAAATAGAATCAGAGAAATAAGTGACACCATAAAACGTTTGAATGTCAGAATTATTGAAATCCTGGAGGAAGTGGAGAGAGAGGGAGAGGACTAGAAGATATATTTGAGCAAATCGTAGCTGAGAACTTCCCTAATCTGGGGAATGAAAAAAACCGTGTCCTACAGGCAGAAAGAACCCCTCCCAAGACCAAGGAAAACAGGCCAGGACCCCGGCATGTAATAGTAAAACTCGCAAATCTTAGAACAAAGGAAACCATCTTAAGGGCAGTTAGGGGGAAGAGATTCCTTACATACAGAGGGAGGAACATCAGAATAACATCAGACCTATCCACAGAGACCTGGCAAGCCAGAAAGGCCTGGTAAGACACATTCAGGGTACTAAATGAGAAGAACATGCAGCCAAGAACACTTTATCCAGCAAGGCTGTCATTTAGAATGGATGGAGAGATGCAGAGCTTCCAAGACCAGCAGAAACTGAAAGAATATGTGACCACTAAGCCAGCCCTGCAAGAAATATTAAGGGGGGTTCTATAAAAGGAGAAAGACCCCAAGAGTGATATAAAACAGAAATTTACAAGGACAATCTATAAAAACAATGTCTTCACAGGCAACATGATGATGATTAATTCATATCTTTCAATAATCACTCTGAATGTGAATGGTCTAAATGCTCCGATAAAATGGCACAGGGTTGCAGATTGGATAAAAAGACAGGACCCATCCATATGCTATCTACAGGAGACTCATTTTGAAACTAAAGAAACAGCCAGACAGAAAGTGAAGGGATGGAGATCCATCTTCCATGCCAGTGTACCTCAAAAGAAAGCTAGGGTAGCAATTCTTATAACAGACAAATTAGATTTTAAACTAAAGTCTGTAATTAGAGACACAGAAGGACACTATATCATTCTTAAAGTGTCTATCCAACAAGAAGCTCTAACAGTTGTAAATATCTATGCCCCCAACATGGGAGCAGCCATCTACATAGCCAACTGTTAACCAAAATAAAGAGTCATATTGATAACAATACGTTAATTGTAGGAGACCTCAATACTTCACTCTCAGCAATGATCAGATCATCTAAGCAGAAAATCAACAAGGAAACAAGAGCTTTGAATGACACACTGGACCAGATGGACCTCATAGATATATACAGAACATTCCAACCTAAAACAACAGAATACTCAATTCTTTTCAAGTGCACATGGAACTTTCTCCAGAACACACCACATACTGGGTCACAAATCAGGTCTCAACCGATACCAAAAGATTGAGATTATTCCCGGCATATTCTCAGACCACAGTGCTTTAAAACTGGAACTCAATCACAAGAAAATTTTGGCAGAAATTAAAACACTTGGAAGCTAAAGACCACTCTGCTCAAGAATGTTTGGGTCAACCAGGAAATCAAAGAAGAACTTAAACAATTCATGGAAATCAATGAGAACGAAAACACATCCGTCCACAACCTATGGGATACTGCAAAGGTGGTCCTAAGGGGGAAATAGATAGCCATCCAAGCCTCACTCAAAAAAATAGAAAAATCCTGAATTCACCAACAAACTCCACACCTTAAAGAGCTGAAGAAAAAGCAAAAAACGATGCCTAAGCAATGCATTAGAAGAGAAATAATTAAGATTAGAGCAGAGATCAATGAATTAGAAACCAGAAACACAGTAGATCAGATCAACAAAACTAGAAGTTGGTTCTTTGAAAGAATTAATAAGATCGAGAAACCACTGGCCAGACTTATCCAAAAGAAAAGAGAAAGGACCCAAATTAATGAAATTATGAATTAAGGGGAAAGGTCACGACTAACACCAAGGAAATAGAAACAATTATTAGAAATTATTACCAACAACTATATGCCAATAAACTGAGCAACCTGCATGAAATGGAGGCCTTCCTGGAATCCTATAAGCTGCCAAGACTGAAACAGGAAGAAATTGACAAACTGAATAGGTCAATAACCAGTAAGAAGATTGAAGCAGTGATCCAAAACCTCCCAAAAAATGAGTCCAGGACCTGATGGATATCCTGTGGAATTCTACCAAACATTCAAAGAAGAAATAATACCTACTCTCCTGAAGCTGTTTCAAAAACTAGAAACAGAATGAAAACTTCCAAACTCATTCTATGAGGCCAGCATTACATTAATCCCCAAACCAGGCAAAGACCCCATCACAAAGGTGAAATTCAGACTGATATCCCAGATGAATATCAATTCCAAAATCCTCAATAGGATCGAACAATGCATTAAAAGTATCATCCACCATGACCAAGTGGGATTTATCCCCGGGATGCAAGGGTGGTTCAACATTTGCAAATCAATCAATGTGATAGAACACAGTAATAAGAGGAGAGAGAAAGACCATATGGTCCTCTCAATTGATGCAGAAAAAGCATTCGACAAAATACAGCATCCTCTCCTGATTAAAAGTCTTCAGAGTATAGGGATAGAGGGAACATTCCTCAAGTTCATAAAATCCATCTATGAAAAACCCACAGCGAATATCATCCTCAATGGGGAAAAGCTGAGCGCCTTTCCCTTAAGATCAGGAACACGTCAAGGAGGCCCACTCTCACCACTATTGTTCAACATAGTACTAGAGGTCCTAGCAACAGTAATCAGACAACAAAAATAAATAAAAGGTATTCACATTGGCAAAGAAGAATTCAAACTCTCTCTTTTCACAGATGACATGATACTTTATGTGGAAAACCCAAAGGACTCCACCCCCAAATTACTAGAACTCATCCAGCAATTCAGTAATGTGGCAGGATACAAAATCAATGCACAGAAATCGGTTGCTTTCTTATACACTAACAACGCAACTGTAGAAAGAGAAATTAGAGAAATGATTCCATTTACAATAGCACCAAAAACCATAAGCTACCTCAGAATAAACCTAACTAAAGAGGTAAAGGATCTATACTGTAGGAACTACAGAACACTCATGAAAGAAATGGAAGAAGGCACAAAAAGATGGAAAAATATTCCAAGCTCATGGATCAGAAGAATAAACATTGTTAAAATGTCTATGCTACCCAGAGCAATCTATACCTTCAATGCCATCCTGATAAAAATTCCAATGACACATTTCAAAGGGCTGGAACAAACAATCCTAAAATTTGTATGGAAGCAGAAAAGACCCCAAATCACCAAGGAAATGTTGATAAAGAAAAACAAAGCTGGGAGCACCACGTTGCCTGATTTCAAGCTATACTACAAAGCAGCGATCACCAAGGCAGCATGGGTCTGGCACAAAAACAGACATATGGACCAATGGAACAGAATAGAGAACCCAGATATGGACCCTCAACTCTATGGTCAAATAATCTTCGACAAAGCAGGAAAAAACATGCAATGGAAAAAAGACAGTCTCTTCAATAAATGGTGCTGGGAAAATTGGACAGCCACATGCAGAAGAATGAAACTTGGCCATTCTCTAACACCATACACAAAGATAAACTCAAAATGGATGGAAGACCTCAATGTGGACAGGAATCCATCAAAATCCTAGAGGAGAACATAGGCAGTACCCTCTTTGACATCGGCCACAGCAACTTCTTTCAAGATACATCTCCAAAGACTAGAGAAACAAAAGCAGAAATGAAATTTTGGGACTGAATCAAGTTAAAAAGCTTCTGCACAGCAAAAGAAACAGTCAACAAAGCAATGAGGAAACCCACAGAATGGGAGAAGATATTTGCAAATGACACTACAGATAAAGGGCTGGTATCCAAGATCTATAAAGAACTTCTCAAACTCAACACCCAAAAAACAAATAATCCAGTCAAAAAATGGGTAGAAGATATGAGCAGACACTTCTCCAAAGAAGACATACAAATGGCTAACAGACACATGAAAAAATGTTCATCATCATTAACCATCAGGGAAATTCAAATCACAACCACATTGAGATACCACCTTACACCAGTTAGAATGGCAAAAATGGACAGGGAAAAAAACAACAAATGTTGGAGAGGTTGTGGAGAAAGGGGAACCCTCTTATACTGTTGGTGGGAATGCAAGTTGGTACAGCCACTTTGGAAAACAGTGAGGAGGTTCCTCAAATATTTAAAAATAGAGCTACCCTATGACCCAGCAATTGCACTCCTGGGTATTTACCCCAAAGACACAGATGTAGTGAAAATAAGGGCCATATGCACCCCAATGTTCATAGCAGTAATGTCTGCAATAGCCAAACTGCAGAAAGAGCTGAGATGCTTTTCAACAGATGAATGGATAAAGAAGATGTGGTCCATATGTACAATGGAATATTACTGAGCCATCAGAAAGGATGAATACCCAACTTTTACATCAACATGGATGGGACTGGAGGAGATCTTGCTAAGTGAAATAAGTCAAGCAGAGAATGTCAATTATCATATGGTTTCACTTATTTGTGGAACATAAGGAATAGCATGGAGGATATTAGGAGAAGGAAGGGAAAAATGAAGGGGTGGAATCAGAGGGAGAGATGAACCATGAGAGACTATGGACTCAGAAACAAACAGGGTTTTAGAGGGGAAGGGGGAGTGGGGGATATGTTAGCCTGGTGATGGGTATTAAGGAGGGCACATACAGCATGGAGCTCTGGGCGTTATACGAAAATAATCGGTCGTGGATCACCACATCAAAAACTAATGATGTATTGTATGGTGACTAACATAACATAATAAAATTAAAAAAAAAAGAATTGTTTTGAGTTGCTGAAGAACATGCACCATCCATCATGTTTTCATAAAATTGATGCCACTGGAACAAAAAGATATGACTCAAAGTCCGGTGATGAGAGAGAAATTCAGTGAACAATATTGGATGTGTTGAACCAGTTGAATGGATTTGATTCAAGGAGTGATGTGAAAGTTATCATGGCCACAAATTGAATACAAACTTTGGATCCAGCACTTATCAGAACAGGCCGCATTTACAGAAGATCCATTTCCCCCTGATGAAAGACTAAGAAGCACTTCTTTCAGATCCACATATGCAGGATAATGCTGACCAATTATGTAAACTTGCATGACTTGATCACAGCTAAAGATGACTTCTCTGATACTGACATCAAGATAATCAGTATAGAAGTTGGTCTAATGGCCTTGAGAGAACACAGAATAAAAGTAACAAATGAAAACCAAAAAAATCTAAAGAAAATGTTCTTTATCAAAACCAAGAAGGCACCCTCGTGGGCTCTATTTCTAGCTGACCACAGTTGCCTTCAAGGAAATGACTGGGAGTGTCTTGACCTCTTGGAGGGCTGAGTTTGGGGAAGCTGCCCAGAGGAACTCATGATCCAGTTGATTTCTCTTATCAAAACCTCCTGTGTACCTTTCTGAGAGTGATGTGTTGGATGTGCACCAGACTGCCTTCATCTGTTGGTCAAATGCAGTGCTCTCTCCCCAATAAAGCATGCTCCTTCACAAAAAAAATCAAATATAAAGATATATATATATATATATATATATATACCTAAGAATCAATCAGTTAAAGTTTAAGAGAACCTGACATATATAGTCTATGCTATTTGTGATAACTGGGGTGTTTTTTGTCTGTTTTTAATGTTTTTGTTTTGTTTTGTTTGTAAAACAGATGTGTAAGTTGAAGTGCTTTACAGCCTTTGATGGCAAACTTAATCCCTTATTGGAAGTATTGTTTTTCATAGAAAGACAAATGATAAAAGTATTATATTTTCCTTAATTAGCTTAAATCATAAGACAAAACATCATTTTTGGTAGGGAAAATCAAGCAACTTTCAAAATTAATGAACACGTACTATTTTTAAGTTGATTGTCATTTTGCTGAAGACCAGGTCTATATCTTTCACTAATTTTTCTCAGCACTATATTCATTATGGGTTCAAATTGTCTCTAAAAACAATGACTAAAATCAAGAAGACAAGAAACAAGTGTTGGCAAGGATGTGAAGAAAAAGGTGCCTTCATGCACTGTTGATGGGAATGTAAATTAGTACAGCTACTGTGGAAAACAGTGGAATTCCTCAAAAAATTTAAAATAAAAATACCATATGATCTAATAATTCTGCTATTGAACATTTATCCAGGGAAATCAAAAATACTTACTTAAAAAGATATATACACCACTAATATTTATTGCAGCATTAATAATAATAGCTAAGACATGGAAGCAACCTAAATGTCCATCAATAGATGAGTGGATAAGGAAAATGCACACATACACACATATTCACACAATGGAATAGCACACAGCCATTAAAAAAAGATGACATCATGCCATTTGAGACAATATGGATGGGCCTAGAGGATATTATGCTAAGTGAAGTAAGTCAGACTGAGAAAGAAAAATACCATTTTATTCCACTCATAAATGGAATCTAAAAAAATGAATAAACAAAAAGCAGAATCAGAACTATAAGCAGAGAACAAAGAGATGGTTGAAGAGGGTGGGCAAAATGGGTGAAGGGGAAAGGGAGATACAGACCTCTTGTTATGGAATGAATAAGTCATGGGAATAAAAAGCAGAGCATAAAGAATATAATCAATGATATTATAATAGTGATGTCACAGGACAGATTGTAGCTACATTTGCGGTGAACATAGCATAATGTATAAACTTGTCAAATCACTAATTTGTTCACCTAAAACTAATATAACATGGTGTGTCAACTATACTTAGATAGACGATAGATAGATGATAGATAGATGTAAGAGAATTAACAAAAACAAATTGTCTCTAGAACCAAGACCTTACATAGTTTATAAATTTTCTCTCTCAAGCACACCCAATAACAGAGAAATGAATACACAATCTATAGGAGTTCCTAGAGGGAAACTAGTCCAAAATGGCTTACAACAAATTCATCATTTTCTTGAATCTTTAGTGTCCTTTTAAAACTTCACATGATTTTGTATGCTAGTCCCTAATATGTATTTGTTTAAATAAAAATTAAAGATCCTTTTTTTTTAAATAATCCATCAGGCTTTTTTTGAAAAGATTTTTTATTTATTTCAGAGAGAAAACACAAGCAGGGGAAGCAGGGGAGGGAGAAGCAGGCTCCCTTCACCATGATGAAGATTCAAGTGAGTTTTTTGGGTGCAATTGATGTTACAGTAAGATGCATCTTATTTATATTCTGACTTTGCATAACTTTGTACCAAAGTTAAGTTTTCGAAGCACAATGCTACAGAATGTCAGGGCCTGAAGTTGAGACTGAAAAGATTGTACCATGTAATTTTTCTTTAGAAGTATTGGAATGAGGGGCATTTGGGTGACTCAGCCATTAAGCGTCTGCCTTCGGCTCAGGTCATGATCTCAGGGTTCTGGGATGGAGCCCTGCATTGCATCAGGCTCTCTGCTCAGCAGGAAGCCTGCTTCTCTCTCTCACACTCCTCCTGTTTGTGTTCCCTCTCTTGCTGTCTCTCTGTCAAATAAATAAAATCTTTAAAAAATATATTGGAATGAGAAATTTATGTTGTGTTTAGTTTAACAGCCTGGTAAAGAAATCCTCTACTTAACACTATCAGTGTGAAAAGCTTACATTGAAGCAACCTATTCATGTTGGTCATTTTGAAATTGCCATAATATATGTATTATTTTTGATCAAGCCTGAATCCTTGTAATTTTGACTTTTAATCTTAGTTCTGTTCTAGATGTAGTCATATATGCTGATTCCTGAATCATATGACCTAGAATTAAACTACATAGGGGGTGTTGTTAAAGATGAAGCCCAAGTTTTAACATATATGAAATATGAGTGCACCCTTTGCCCTTCTGTATTGTGTGTGGGGTGGTGGAAGGGGGAGAAAGGGAGGGACCATTACCTGGATCTCCTTTTGAGGTAAACAGAACAAATCCATGACCAAGATAAAGACACAAAGTATCTTTTATTGTAATAATATAAGATAGGATGGAGCTAGGAAGTATAATGATAAGCGAAATAAGTCAGTCAGAGAAAGACAAATACCATATGATTTCATTCATATGTGGAATTTAAGAAACAAAGCAAATGAGCAAAGGGAAAGAGAGAGAGAAATCAAGAAGGACTCTTAATTTTAGAGAACACACTGATGGTAACCAGAGGGGAAGTGAGTGGGGGGATGGGTGAAATAGGTGATGGAGATTAAGGAGTGCACTTCTTGTGATGAGCACTGGATGATGTATGGAATTGTTGAATCTCTATATTGTACACCTGATATAACACCATATGTTAACCATACTGGAATTAAAAAAAAAGATATCTGATGTCAAAATGTTATATTGTTAGAAACAAATAAAAAAATCACCCATCTACCTGAGGATATATATTTGTAGTTAGTTCATCTTGATGGACTCAAGTAGTTCTACTTAATGAAACTTGTATAGGAAATGTATAGATATTCTGTCATTGTCAGAATTGGTGCCTGGCAATCTCTGCCATTATAAATTTCCTAGTGAAAGTGGCTTTTTTTTTTGAGCGATCACATGCAAAGATTATACAAGGAACATAAGAAATATGTCCAAATAACAACAGTAAAAATAACTAACAAACTGCCATATAGTTAGTACTTAATATAAGACAAATACAGGACTAGGATCTTTAGATAAATTATTTATGTAATCGTCACAACAACCACAGACAATATTTTTATTCCTATGGAGCAGAGAAGAAATTGAAATGCAGAGAGATTAACAAGCTTACCTAAAGTCACATAGCTACATAACACTTGGTGAAACCAGAGTAGAAACCAAACTTGGCTTATAAAATTCTTTATCACTCTAATTGAACTCCCTAAATATTAATAGTGGTTCTGTTGATTGCAAAGATTAAAGCTACTTCTGAACATCTCCTTTATTCTTTTTTCCTCTATTTTCCATTTTTTCTTCATTAAATCTGTATTACATGTATAACTGTCAAAATTATTTTAAATATTCCACTATTTATTGCATGTAACATGGAAGTCTTATAGAAGTATATTGTTTTAGTTTCTCTAATAATGTTTTTTAAATAATGTCTTCTCCATTCCATGTGTATCTTCTAGAACTATCATTTATGGTACCAAGGGTTCTCTGCCTCAGGTATAGACCTCTCACTAAAGCCTAGATAATCAACATATTCCACCTCACAGATAACATCAATTGTTCCGGGAGTTTGTCATGTTACCCAGAGTCCTTCCCTGGAATTTACAATTTGATTCCAGATTAAAGAAGCTTCTTTCTACTGTGGTTACACAGGAGGATTTGAATATGAGGCTACTGGTGGCTATCTTACCTATAATATGGAGAAGACCTGTCTGTGAAAGGAAGCCAAGAAGGAAGCAGAGATAGGAAATAGTTAAATTCTTAGTAGGAAATCCCAACTTCAGTCCTTAAAGTCATTGTTGTTGCTGTTATTCCCTTGCCTTATTCTGGGGTTGAGTTCAGGAATGTATTATAGTGCATTCCCTGATCACAAGTTTTCACAAGTTTTCCTGAAACACCAGTCACTCAAATGCTCCACAGCAAAAAGTTTTTCACTGTTCATTAAAGGGTCTGAGAAATATTGCAGTAAGAAAACTGATTAATTGTTAAACCCAGTAATTTTCAATTACCATTTTTTCATTAGGTACTTATTAAGATTCCACAAACACATTTTTGGAAATGTTGATTGATATTATATTTATACATAATAATTATCCAAGATTATATTTATTTTAGCAGCTAACTGAAAATTTATTTCTTTCACACGAACTTCTCAATCCTTTGTGTGATTGATTAAATTAACATCAGTGGATTACCCTGCATGTATTAGCTAGTCAAGATAATTTTTAATTTCAACTGGAATCCACCATGTTAGATTTCTTCCCTAAATTTGGGCATTTGAATATTTGATAAAGAGAACTTCTAAGAACATTAATGTCTTTGTTCACTATGTTGGATCAGAAAGTGTTAAGGATAGAGTCTCAAGTTATTCTGCTAGAGAATATTTTCCAAGTTAACACTGGTTGATTACTTGATATCTTTGATATGAGTTTATTCAAATGTTAATCTACCTAACACTTTTATCATTCAGACCATGTTTTTGTCTTTCACCTACAACTATGCCACAAGAAATTTTGTCACTTGGCTTACTGAAATCAAACTTGATCTTAATATACAGTTTGTTGTGGTATTTTAGTTGAATACCAAAGATATTTACCCAAAATATTTAAGTTAGAAGTACAGCCCAAGGACTCTTATCCTTAACTCTGTTAAGACCAAATCAGATTGAAATAGACTATATTAAATTTTATAGAAAAACAAAACAACTCATAAACAAGATAATTAATGATTAAAACTTCCTGTTATGCTATATGTTTTTAGAATTGGTGGCTTATTACTCAAAAGGCGTTCTCTTCTAGGAGTGCCTGGGTGGCTCAGTCAGTTAAGTGTCCAACTCTTGATTTCAGCTCAGGTCATGATCTCAGGGTTGTAAGATCAAGCCCTGAATTCGGCTCCACACTGGACATGGAGCCTGCTAAAGATTCTCTCTCTCCCTCTACCCCTCCCCCTATTTGCTCTCTCTCTCTTTCTTAAAAAATTTCATTCTCTTCTAGATATTTAAATTTTCACAATTAGGGGGATGCCTGGGTGGCTCAGTCAGTTAAGCATCTGTCTTCGGCCCAGGTCATGATCCCAGGGTCCTGGGATGGAGTCCATCATCTGGCTCCTTGCTCAACCAGGAGCTTGTTTCTCCCTCCGCCTGCCACTCCCCCTGCTTATGCTCTCTCTCTCTCTCTCTGACAAATGAATAAATAAAATTTTTAATTTTTTTCACAATTAGAAATAAAATGTTTTTCTCACTTGCAAATATTCCTGGAAAATATCATTGAAAATAAAGTTAAAGTATTTATTTTTAATATTTAAATTTTGATTTAATATATATATATTTAAAACCACATATCATAACATTACAGTTTGAATTATTTTCACAAACCTGACATGCATATATAACTAGTACTCAGATAAAGAAATAGAACCCCAATACTCAGAAACCTTCTTGTAGGGTCCCTTCCACTTCCTATCCCTCCAAGAGAAACCACTAACTTAATTTCTAACTAGATAGATGAATTCTGCCTCCTGGAATAAAGCACAGACTCAAGTTCATTAGATAAATTATGGTACACAGAATTATTCTAAATGTTCAAGTTGAGGAAACTCAACCTCAATGGGAATAATGCTATCTATCTCACAGATTTGTGAATAGTAAATATTTTATACATACATACATATATATATTTATATCTATCTATATTTATATAAATATCTGTACAGTGTTTGTGTATATAGAGAGATTCTGTAATGTGCAACATGAACCACATGGTAGACACTCAAATCATAATCATTGTAATTAAGTAAGTTGAAGTGCTTAGGAATACTCAAATATATATTTTAAATTATTATTATATTTAATTAAAACCATTGTTAATTAAATTTACTTTGTTAAGAAACAGATTTTTAAATTTTTTCAAATAAAACACTGTTTTTATTGACTCTCATTATAAATACTAACAGTGAATATCATTCTTGAATGGTTGATTCATCTGTCATATATTTCAGTTTGTGGCTACAGTGATTAATTCTAGAGCGTTTGAAAGTTTATCTTCTGTATTATGGTGATTTAAAAATTCCTCACATTGACATATGAGTATGTCAATAATCCGTCAGCACATTGATGCTTCACATAAAGATGTACATAAAACATCATTGGAAG
The DNA here is from genome assembly GCF_003265705.2 of Callorhinus ursinus. NCBI lineage: Eukaryota > Metazoa > Chordata > Mammalia > Carnivora > Otariidae > Callorhinus > Callorhinus ursinus. The sequence continues at coordinate 8,380,533 of NW_027397095.1, forward strand.
TTCTGAAACATTTTAGAAAATTGTGTGAAGGAAGCAATAAACCATGAAAGCTAATTTTGATTTTTCAATAGTTTCAGTATTTTTCTAATTATATCAGAATGAGTGCTCTATCATATTTAAGTAATAGTTATCAAGAATTCACATAGGACTTTATTTAGTTCAAGAGGTATGGTATTACGAAATGAGGATGTGTCACAATTACATAAATATGTATAATTGAAAGCATGTATTTTTTTGTGATATGCTAATTGCTTTTTATTATGTTATGTTAGTCACCATAAAGTACTTCATTAGTTTTTGATATAGTGTTCCATGATTATTTGTGTATAATACCCAGTGCTCATTGCAATACCTGCCCTCCTTAATACCCAGCACCCCAGCCCCCTCCCCTCTGAAACCCTCAGTTTGTTTCCCAGAGTCCATAGTCTCTCATGGTTCCTATCCCCCTCTGATTCCCCCCCTTCACTTTTACCTTCCTTCTCCTAATGTCTTCCATGCTATTCCTTATGTTCCACATATAAGTGAAACCGTATGATAATTGTCTTTCTCTGCTTGATTTATTTCACTTAGCATAATCCCCTCCAGTTCCATCCATGTAGATGCAAATGGTGGGAATTCATCCTTTCTGATGGCTGAGTAATATTCCTTTGTATATATGGACCACATCTTCTTTATCCATTCCTCTGTTGAAGGGCATCTTCACTCCTTCCACAGTTTGGCTATTTTGACATTGCTGCTATGAACATTGGGTGCCATGTGCCCCTTTGTTTCACTACATCTGTATCTTTGGGGTAAATACCCAGTAGTGCAATTGCTGGGCCATAGGGTAGCTCTATTTTTAATGTCTTGAGGAACCTCCACACTGTTTTCCAAAGTGGGTGTATCAACTTGCATTCCCACCAAAAGTGTAAGAAGGTTCCCCTTTCTCCACATCCTCTCCAACATTGCTTGTTTACTGCCTTGTTAATTTTAGCCATTGTAACTGGTGTAAGGTGGTATCTCAATGTGGTTTTGATTTAAATTTCCTTGATGTCTAATGATGTTGAACAATTTTTCATGTGTCGGTTAGCCATTCACATGTCTACTGTCTGTTCATGTCTTCTGCCCATTTTTTGACTGGATTATTTGTTTTTTGGGTGTTGAGTTTGAGGTCTTTATAAATCCTGGATACCAGCCCTTTATCTGTAATGTCTTCTTGGAAATATCTTCTCCCATTCCATGGGTTGCCTCTTTGTTTTGTTGACTGTTTCCTTTGCTGTGCAGAAGCTTTTTATCTTAATGAAGTCCAAAAAGTTCATTTTTGCTTTTTTTCCCCTTGCCTTTGGAGATGTGTCTTAAAAGAAGTTGCTGTGACTGATGTTGAAGAGGTACTGACTATGCTCAAGGATGCCCTTTCTCACAACTATTGTTCAATATAGTACTAGAAGTCCTAGCATCAGCAATCAGACAACAAAAAGAAATAAAGAGTATTCAAATTGGCAAAGAAGAAGTCAAACTCTGTCTCTTTGCAGATGGCATAATACTTTATGTGGAAAATCCAAAAGACTCCACCCTCAAATTACTAGAACTCATACAGCAATTCAGTAATGTGGCAGGATACAAAATCAATGCACAGAAATCAGTTGCTTTTCTATACACTAACAATGTAATTATAGAAAGAGGAACTAGGGTATCAATTTCATTTACAATAGCACCAAAACCCATAAGATACCTCAGAATAAACCTAACAAAAGAGGTAAAGGATCTATACTCTAGAAACTACAGAACACTTATGAAAGTGAGGAAGACACAAAGAGATGGAAAAATGTCCCATGCTCATGGATTGGGAGAATAAACATTCTTGAAATGTCTGTGCTGCCCAGAGCAATCTACACTTTCAGTGCAATCCTTGTCAAAAATACCATCGACATTTTTTACAGAGCTGGAACAAACAATCCTAAAATTTGTATGGAACCAGAAAAGACCCAGAATCACCAGGGGAATCTTGAAAAAGAAAACCAATGCTGGGGCTTCACAATGCCTAATGTCAAGCTCTATTACAAAGCTGTAATCATCAAGACAGTATGGTACTGGCACAAAAACAGACACATAGATCAATGGAACAGAATAGAGACCCCAGAAATGGACCCTCAACTCTATGGTCAACTAATCTTCGGCAGATCAGGAAAGAATATCGAAGGGGAAAAAGTCTCTTCAAAAAATGGTGCTGGGAAAATTGGACAGCCACATGAAGAAGAATGAAACTGGACCATTCTCTTACACCATACATAAAGACAAACTCAAAATGGATGAAAGACCTAACTGTGATTCAGGAATCCATCAAAACCCTAGAGAAGAACAAAGGCACAACCTCTTCAACCTTGGCTGCTGCAATTTCTTGTAAGACGTGTCTCTAAAGGTAAGGGAACAAAAGCAACAATGAACTATTGGGACTTCATCAATATTTAAAGCTTCTGCACAGCAAAGGAAACAGTTAACAAAACTAAAAGGTAATGTACGGAATGGGAGAAGATACTTGCAAATGACATATCAGATAAAGGGCTGGTATCCAAGATCTATAAAGAACTTATCAAACTCAACACCAAAAAAACTAATAACCCAGTCAAAAAAATGGGCAGAAGACATGAACAGACACATTTCTCCAAAGTAGACATACAAATGGCTAACAGACACATGAAAAAAATGTTCAACATCATTAGCCATCAGGGAAATTCAAATCAAAACCACATTGAGATACCACCTCACACCAGTTAGAATGGCAAAATTGACAAGGCAAGAAACAACAAATGTTGGAGAAGTTGTGGAGAAAGGGGAACCATCTTACACTGTTGGTGGGGATGGAAGTTGGTACAGCCACTTTGGAAAACAGTGTGGAGGTGCCTCAAAAAATTAGAAATACAACTCACCAATGACCCAGCAATTGCACTCCTGAGTATTTACCCCAAGGACACAGATGTAGTGAAAAGAAGGGCCATAACACCCCAATGTTCATAGCAGCAATGTTCACAATAGCCAAACTGTGGAAAGAGCTGAGATGTCCTTCAATAGATGAATGGATAAAGAAAATGTGGTCTGTATATACAATGGAATATTACTCAGCCATCAGAAAGGATGAATACCTAACTTTTGCATCAACTTGGATGATTATGCTAAGTGAATAAGTCAAGAAGAGAAAGTCAATTATCATATAGTTTCACTGATTTGTGGAACATAAGCAATAGCATGGAGGACATTAGGAGAAGGAAGGGAAAAATGAAGGGGGGATTGGAGGGGGAGATGAAACATGAGAGACTATGGACTCTGAGAAACAAACTGAGGGTTTTAGAGGGGTGGGGGTGGGGGGATGGGTAAGCTCAGTAATGGGTATTAAGGAGGACACGTATTGCATGGAGCACTGGGTGTTATATGCAAATAATGAATCATGGAACACTACAACAAAAACTCATGATGTAATGTATTGTGACTAACATAACATTAAAAAAAAGAATCTGAGGGTTTTAGAGGAGAGTGGGTAGGTGGATGGGGTTGCCCAGTGATGGGTATTAAGGAGGGCATATGTTGTAATGAGCACTCGGTGTTGTATGTAAATAATGAATCATGGAAAACCACATCAAAAAGTAATGATGTACTGTATGGTGACTAACATAACATAATAAAAAAAAATAAAGGGAAAAAATAAATGAGTCTCTTATAGGCAGCATATCGATGGGTCTTGTTTTTTAATGCACTCTGACACCCTATTTCTTGATGAGCCATTTAGTCTGTTTACATTCAGAGTGATTATTGATAGGTATGTATTTAGTGCTATTTTATTACTTGTTTTGTTGTTTCAGAGATTTTCTATTCCTTTCTAGTCTTTGTCATTTTTCATCTTTCCTTTCCACTCAAAAAGTCCCCTTTAATGTTGCTTCTGTGTCTGGTTTAGTGGTCAGAAACTCCTTTAGTTTTTGTTTGGGAAACTCTTTATCTCTCCTTCTGTTCTGAATGAGAGCCTGTTGCAGAGTATTCTTGGCTGAAGATTTTTCCCAATCAGCATGTTGAATATATCATGCCACTCTCTTCTGGTTTCTGAGTTTCTGTGGAGAGATCTGTAGATAACCTTATGGGTCCTCTCTGTAAGCTAGGGACTTTTTTTGTCTTGCCACTTTTACGTTTTTTTTTTTTCTTTATTTTTATATTTTGCAAATTTAATAACAATAAATCTTGGTGTTGGCCTGCTTTGGTTGATTTTGGTGGGAGTTCCCTGTGCTTCCTGGACTTGGATGTCTGTCTCCTTTCCCAGATTAAGAATGTTTTCTGTTATTATTTCTTTAAATAAATTGTCTGTCCCCCTTTCTCTCTCTTCTTCTCTGGGATTCCTATGATAGGAATGTTATTATGCTTGATGGAGTCACTGAGTCCCTAAATCTATTCTCATGATCCATAATTCTTCTTCCTCTTTTTTCAGCTTCATTATTTTCCATTAGTTTGTCTTCCATATCACTTATTTGTTCCTGTTTCTTCCATCCATGTGTCCATTACATCTAGTCTGTTTTGAATCTCATTTATTGCATTTTTCATTTCTGAATGTTTTTTAACTCTTTTATAATCTGTAGTAAGGACTTCCCTGAATGTTCCATTGTCTTCTCAAGCCCAGCAGGTATACTTATGATTGTTACTCTAAATTCTCCATTGGGAATATTACTTATATGTGTTTCAATTAGATCTCTGGCCATGACCTTTTCTTGTTATTTCTTTGGGATGAATTCCTCCATATTGGTATTTTGCCTAAGTCTATGTCTTCTTCTATGTGTTACAAAAGCCAGTTATCTTTCCTGCTTCTGTGTGTAATGCCTTTATGAAGAAGGGGTCATATAGTGTCCAGAGCCTGGTGCTTTGGGAAGTGTCTCCAGTGTTTGCCTTGTGCTCTGCTGCTGTGTCTTGGTTGCTCTATCCTTCTGGCCAGTCATCTGTAGAGGCTTTCCTTGTCTTCAGTGGGCAATGTGTGGTCCTTGGCCAGAATGGGCAATTTTTAACTAGGTGTGCTCCTGTTGGCTTCTTAAATGTGACCTGATGGTACTTTCTCTAGGACTGAAGTCTTGAAGAACTTTCTGGTCAGAAGACATGGTGGGGTGTGTGTGTGTGTGTGTGTGTGTGTGTTTCTGTTGATTTTCTGGGCAAAGGGCCCATTGCACTGGGACTAAGGCACACTTGCCAGAGAAGGGCAGTACCAACAGTGTGCAAGGGGATGAGACTTGGTGTAAGCAAGTTAGGCAACAAGTGTTGGGGTTGTGCTATTTACTGAAGCTGTTTTATGCTGAGGGGTGGGGAAGGGACATGGCACCAGCCAGTTCCTTTGTCTCTAGAGAGGGCTCTCCATGCTTGCTGCTCTCAGGGAAGCACTCCCAGAAGAGTGAATATTCTCTCCCCATACATCCCAGGTGTTTTTCAGATTACTATTTTCACACTGTCTGTTTCTGGGTTGTTTACCTGCCAGAGCAGCACAGTGCAATTTGAGCTCTGTCTCAACCAAGTCTGCTGACTTTTAAAACTCCAAAATTTAAGGACATGCTGTGACAGGGGCCTGTACTGGTCTTCTGGGGCAGTGTCTCACTGCACTGGGACTGATGCCAGGTTGACCGAGAAGGGCAAGTTCCCCAGAGTACAGGGGCACAGTATTTGGAGCAAGCAGGTTAGGCAGACAGTTTTTGGGGTGAGCCATCCTCAGCAGGTGGTTCTGTATCTATGCTGAGGGGCAGAGGAACAAAAATGGTGCCTGTCAGCTCCTTTGTCCCTGGAGAGGCAACTCTAGAAAAGCCACTTCTCACAGATACACTCCAAGAAGTTGACCTGAGGACTGATAGAGCAAAATCCACAACTACAGGGAAAGAAGAGGCCACCTCGAGGAAGATAGGAAGTGCAGAGACATAGTTTGAGGAGAAACAGATTATGTGTCCTGCAGAGGGGAAAGAGCCCTGGTCTCAGAGAAAGGTGAGAGAGAGGGGAGCACACAGGGAATCACACAGGCATAACACTTCACAAAGGCATTGGCAGGGAAAAGGAGAGGGGCTGATTTTTATGAGTTTTTCCAACTAGTGAGGCTCAAAGATTGGAGTGCTAGAGGTCCCCAGGCTTAGTTGGGATAGAGCCCTGAGGGCACTGCCCTACTTCCTTAGATAAGGCAAGCAAACAACCCAGGGGCAGACAGCATGATTTGAGGAATACCTAAAGCTCACAGGGGAGAGACTGTTCACTCTTCTTGGAGTGTCTATACTAGTAGAAGACAAAAAAGACAATAAGATAATAACTGGTACTAGAAACAAAGATTTTTTGTGATAAAAGAATAAATCCATTGGGGAGATAACAATTATAAACTTATATGCACTTAACAGAACTCCAAAATACATTAAACAAATATGACAGAATTGAAGGGAGAAATAGACAATTCAACAATAATAGTTGGTGACTTCAACACCTTACTTTAAATAATGGATAAAACAGGGGTGCCTGTGTGACTCGGTTAGGTGTCCAACTCTTGATTTTGGCTCATGTCATGATCTCAGGGTCCTGAGATTGAGCCCCGCATTGGGCTCCCCCACTCAGAGGGAATCTGCTTGAGATTCTCTCTCTCCCTCTGCCCCTTCCCCTACTCTCTCTCTAAAATAAATAAATAAATCTTTAAAAATAAATAGATAAATAAATAAATAAATAAATAAAGGATAAAACAACTAGATAGAATATTAACAAGGAAATAGAATACTTGAACAACATTACAAATCATCTAGACCAAAAAACATTTTTAGAAAATTCTACCCAACACCAGAACACACATTCTTTTTAAGTGCACATGGAATATTTTTCTAGACAGACTATATTTTAGCTCATAAAATAAGTCTCAACAAATTTAAAAGGATGAGAGCATACAAAGTGTTTTCTCTGATCATATGGAATGAAAATAGAAATCATTAATAGAAGGAAATTTTGGAATTCACAAATATGTGGGAATTAAACAGCACATTCTTAAATAACCAATGCATCAAAGAAGAAATCACAAAGGAAATAAAAAACAGGGTTGCCTGGGTGGCTCAGTCGGTAAAGCATCTGCCTTCATGCTCAGCAGGGAGTCTGCTTCTTCCTCTGCCCCTCTCCTTTCTTGTGCTCTCTCTCTCTCAAATGAATAAATAAAATCTTTAAAAAAAGGAAATAAAAAACTCTATGAGAGGAATGAAGATGGAAACACAACATACCAAAACTTATGGTATACTGCAGAAGCAATGCTTAGAAGGAAATTTATAACTGTAAATACCAATGTTAGGAAGAATGAAAGATGTCAAGTCAATAATTTAAGTGTACATGTTAAGAAACTAAAACAAAAGAGCAAACAAAACCAAGAAAGAAGAAAGAAAATAATAAATTCTGAAATTAATGAAATAGAAAACATAAAAGAGATTTATCAATGAAAATAAAAGTTAGTTTTTTGATGAAAGCAACAAAATTGGTAAGCTACAATGAACAAGAAAGAAAGGGGGCATTACAAATTATTTAAATTAAGCATGAATGAAGGAACATCACTGCAGACTTTACAGAAAAATTATTTTAAAGCAATATTATGAACAATTGAAAGCCAAATAACTATATAACTAGGATGAAATGGACATCTTCCTAAAAAGACATGAACAACTGAGACTGGCATAAGAAGAAATAAAAAATCTGAATGCACCTAAAGCAAGTGAGGCGATAGAATTAGTCGTTTAACAAACAAACAAAAATGAAAAAAAACTTACAGCAAAGAAAATATCAAGCCCTAATAGGCTCACTGGTAAATTCTTCCAAATATTTGAAGAATCAACACCAATCTTACATGAGATCTTCCAAAAAATTAGAGTAGGAGAGTACATTTCTCAACTCATTAAATAAGGCCAGTGTTATCCTGATACAAAACCAGACAAAGACAGCCTGTGACAAGAAAAGTACAGATTAATATTCTGTATGAATATAAATACAAAAGTTCTCAACAAAATATTAGCAAACTGAATCCAGCAATATATGAATGTAATTATACACCATGATCATTGGGATTTATCATAAAATAATGGAAGGTTGGTTCAACATAAAAATGTATCAGTGTAAACACCATATTAATAGACTAAAAGAAAAATGCCCCATCATCATCTCAACAGATGCAGAAAGAACACTTGATGCAACCAAATATCCTTTTATGATAAAAACATCGAAGCTGGGAATAGAAGTAAACTTCCTCAACCTGATAAAGGCCATCTAAAAAAAACCCATAATTAACATCATACTTAATTGTGAAAGAGTGAATGTTTTTTCCTAAGATCGGGATCAAAATAAAAGTGTCCACTCTTGGTGCTTTGTTTGCAAAATTGTGATGGAGGCTTTAGTCAGAGCTGTAGATAACAAATAGTTATAAAAAGAGTCATTGGGTATAATGATATTGGTATAGGTAAGTCATGGTCACAGCATGCTGGATCTTGAAGGTCATATTAAGAACATTTGGATTTATTCTAAGAAAAATTAGAATAGAACAGAAATAGTGACATTCAGATTGAGAAGGCATTGTTTCGCATTTCACTATTCAAAAATACTATGCATTCCTTTTAATTGTAGTTAACCACATGTTTAAATTTTAAAATGCAGAAATAATTTAAATTTTAAGAATACATTTAAAAGTGACTATGTGTTCATCATAATATAGTTTTAAAATTTGATATGAATCAAAAACATTCAAAATAGTTTTTTTCCTTTTTGTCACTCCTAGAAACTCATATTCAGCATGAAAGAAAGGTCCCTAGAAAATTCTCACTTCCTCACTTTAATTTAAATTGAAAATGCAATGCATAGTCAAAGAATATCTATGGTGATTATTTTTTCATCCTGTGCCCAGAATTCTCCACTAAATACTACGCTCTGAGGGTTAATTCTAGCAGGCTTAGAATTGACCTGGGCTATTATACTGAAATAAGAAATATCCCTGCCTGGCACTGATCTATGGTGAAGGCATGTATTTTTTTTAAAGATTTTATTTATTTATTTGACAGAGAGAGACACAGCGAGAGAGGGAACACAAGCAGGGAGAGTGGGAGAGGGAGAAGCAGACTCCCCACTGAGCAGGGAGCCTGATGCGGGGCTCGATCCCAGGACCCTGGGATCATGACCTGAGCCGAAGGCAGATGCTTAACAACTGAGCCACCCAGGCACCCCAAGGCATGTATTTTTTTTTTAACATTGTAGATCCAAGGAGTTTCTGAGAGATTTGTCTCTACTTTTCAGCATTGTTTATTGTTAAGAGTGAAATTGATGACTTTCACCTGGTCTCAGTGAGGACCCCAGAGTCTTGCAGATTACATAGCAAGAATGGATTTGAAAAAGGAACACAACTGAAACTTGTGCCCAACCTTTCCAGACCTAATGCTGAGACAGCCCTCAACTGTAATTCATTTATTAACTTTACTGTGGTTTCTATGTTGTATCATATTTCTGCAATAAACCATATATTTGTAAGCATTGTCATTTGGGATCTTGTTAGCATTACTTAACAATGGAGCCCTATCTAATTACCAATTTCAGGGCAGATATCTATTTTCTATGGCATGATTTCAACCTCCTCAGTGCAATTAACAAAGCCCTTCCCAATATGGCCCGATTTACCTTTCCAAATGTGTATGTGTCCCTCTTGCTGGCCCCTCACCCAATATAATTTTATTTTCTCCTTTGTATTTTTATAGAAAGTGGTTCATCTCACCATTGTAATACTACTGGATTGAATCATGACCATCTGTTAATATTTTTGTATCCACCCATCCTTAATACACTGACACACAGTGAGTGCTCAATAAATTTTGGATGGGTGCACACATGCATGAAAAATTGTCCTTAGGTTTGGCCTTACTGTTCTTGAAATAACATTTATCTAATAAAAATTGCACAAAGTGACAAAAACAGTGTGTTTGTGAAAATATATGAAATCATGAAATCAAATAATATTTCTGACTACCTATCTGACCTTGCTAGTGTTCATAACTGGTTCTACTACCAGCTAATTCTATCCTATTGTTCATTTATTACCATAATTTAACTTGGTCATCACATATGGCAGAAGGCTTCACTGAGCTGCACTGAAAGTATAGCTCTAAATGTGCCAGGGATAGTTAAGTGAATACTTAACTTATCACTTAATACTTAAGTGATACTGGCCCAGGGGCTCAGCCTAAAAAAGTAGTGAATGGACAGTTAGCCGATCTGAAAGGAGGATACAGTGGAAATTTAAACAATTCACTGATAATCACCCAGGAGGGATTTGGAAAGTATGCCTTTATAGATAACATTCACAAAAAATATTTAAAATTAATGTTTGAAAAACTTCAGCCAAATTTGTTTTAAACCCTATAATATGTACAGTTTTCTTTTTTAACTGTTAGGCTTCGCATTAGGCTTTCATGTTCACCTAAAGTACTAAAATGGGATGGAAATTTTTACAGTCACTTGTGTAAGAATAATTTCAAGATGTTAACTTGGCCAAAAACTGACTACTTTCAGCCAGTGAATACACTCTTGGAGTTATGATTTGATACAATCATGACCAAGGCCATGTTCCATTAAAAAATGTCTTTTCTTCCCATCCAGCAGTCTGATTTTTAAAATAATAAAGATATTAACAGTAAAAGTTTTAAACTCCTACAAAACAACAGCAGCAACAACAAAAATGTTGGCAAACTACTCTGTTGAGTTATTATCACAGGAGATTAAAATTAAAAATGCTGTTGCAGAAAGCATAATAGGAAACTGTGCCAATAAAATTTAACAAGTTCTATCCATAAATCAAGGACTTGTTGATAAAATGTTACTTTTTAATCTCCTAAATTAACTTGTGTGTTTATTTCATTATTATAACATTTTGAAAACTACAGTTCAGTTTTACTAAGTACAGTTCTTGTGGTTTTCATGATGTATTCCACAGAAATATATACATAGTTTTTCCCCCTGAATCCTTGAAATACATAAGTTTAATTTCATCTCTACCTTCAGTAATTTACCTGTGTTGTTATTCAATACAATACATAGGAGAATAAGAGGGGATTTTGTTTTGGCATGTACTCATTCTCTTTCTTTCAAATAATGGGGAAATACGTATCAAATCACTGAATATTCCTTCTTTATACATGCATCTTATATGTACTATCCAAATTTTAAAATTTTATTACATTTTTTATTATGTTCAGTTAGCCAAGATAACATCATTAGTTTTTGATGTAGTGTTCAATGATTCATTAGTTGCATATAACACCCAGTACATTTTTTATTTTAATTCCAGTATAGCTAACATATAGTATTATATTAGTTTTAGCTGTTCAATATAGTAATTCAACAATTCTATACATTACTCAGTGCTTATCATGATAAGTGTACTCTTTAATCCCCATCACCTATTTCCCCCATCCTCCGACCCACCTCCCCTCTGGTAAGCATCAAGTTTGTTCTCTAGAGTTAAGAGTCTGTTTCTTGGTTTGCCTCTCTTTTTTTCTCCTTTGTTTTGTTTCTTAAATTCCACATATAAGTGAAATCATATGGTATTTGTCTTTTTCTGACTTACTTCACTTAGCATTATACTTTCTAGCACCCTCCATGTCATTGCAGATGGCAAGATTTCATTCTTTATATGGTTGGATAATATTCCATTATTTATATATATACATATGTTTTATATATGCTACATATTTTATATATAATATATATTTATAATATATTCCATTATTATAATAATATTCCATTATTTATATATGTATATATGTGTTATATAATGGATTATTATATCTATATTATAATTATTTATATGTAATTATAATATATTATAATATAATATAAATATAATACTCTTGATAAAATATAAGTATAATAATAATATTAATATTCCATATTATAATGTAACATACATAATGGAATATTATTATATTGGATTAATGGAATAATAGTATAATATAATATATAGTATATAGTAATATTATAAATATAAATATATATTATATATACCACAACTTTATCCATTCATTTGTCATTGGACACTGGCTGCTTCCATAATTTGGCTATTGTAAATAATTCTGCAATAAATATAGGGGTGCACATACCCTTTCAAATTAGTGTTTTTGCATTCTTTGGGTAAATATCTAGTAGTGTGATTACTGGATCATGGGGTAGATCATTTTTATTTTTTGAAGAACCTCCATACTGTTTTCCACAGTGGCTGCACCAGTTTGCATTCCCACAAACAGTACACAAGTGCTCCTTTTTTCTCCACATCCTCACCCAAACCTGTTTCTTCTGTTGTTGTTTCTGGCAATTCTGACAGGTGTGAAGTGATATCTCATTGTTGTTTTGGTGTGCATTTCCCTGGTGATGACTGCTGTTGAGCATCTTTTCATGTGTCTGTTGGCCATCTGCATGTCTTTGGAGAAATTTCTGTTCATGTCTTCTGCACATTTTTTAATTGGGTTTTTAGCTATTTATTCTTTTGGTGTTGAGTTGTAGTTCTTCATACATTTTGGATACTTACCTTTTATCAAATATGTCTTTTGCAAATATCTTCTCACATTCAGTAGGTTGTCTTTTAATTTTGTTGTTTCCTTCACGGTGCAGAAGATTTTTATTTTGATGTAGTCCCAATAGCGTATTTTTGCTTTTATTTTCCTTGCCTCAGGAAACCTATCTAGATAGAAAAATGTTGCTACAGCTGATGTCAGAGAAATTACTGCCTGTGCTCTCTCCTAGGATTTTTGTAGTTTCAGGTCTCATATTTAGGTCTTTAATCCATTTTGAGTTTCTTTTTGGATATGGTGTAAGAAAGTGGTCCAGTTTCATTCTTTTGCATGTAGCTGTCCAGTTTTCCCAACACCATTTGTTGAAGAGACTTCCCATTGCATGTTCTTGTCTTTTTTGTTGAAGAATAATTGACCATATAATTGTGGGTTTGTTTATAGGCTTTCTATACTGTTGTATTGATCCATGTGTCTATTTTTGTACCATACTGTTTGTTTACTACAGCTTTGTAGTATAATTTGAAATCTGGCATTGTGATAACTCTAGCTTTGATTTTCTTTTTCAAGATCGTTTTGGCTATTCTGGGTCTTTTTGGTTTCATACAAATTTTATGATTGTTCTAGCTCAGTGAAAAATGCTGTTGGTTTTTTTTTAAAGATTTTACTTATTTATTTGAGGAAGAGAGATGGAAATAATGACAGAGATAGCGAGATAGAGCACAAGCAAGGAGGAGAGGGAGAAGCAGGCTCCCCACTGAGCAGGGAGCCCGATGTGGGGCTCAATCCCAGGATCCTGGGATCATGACCTGAGCGGAAGACAGACACTTTACCAACTGGGCCACCCAGGTGGCCCTGCTGTTGGTATTTTGATAGAGATTGCATTAAATCTATAGATGGCTTTGGGTAGATGGACATTTTAACAATATTTATTCTTCTAATCCATGAGCATGGAATATCTTTACACTCATCTGTTTCTTCTTCAATTTCTTTCATCAATGTTTTGTAGTTTCAGATACAGGTCTTTCATCTCCTTGGTTAAGTTTATTCCTAGGTATTTTATTCTTTTTGGTGCCATTGTAAACAGAACAGTTTTATTAATTTCTCTTTCTGTTGCTTCATTATTAGTGTATAGAAATAGAACAAATTTCTGTACATTGATTTTGTGTCCTATGACTTTACTGAATTCATGTATCAGTTCTAGTAGTTTTTTTGGTGGAATCTTTAGGGTTTTCTATATATAGTATCATGTCATCTTTAAATAGTGAAAGTTTTACTTCTTCCTTACCAATTTGGATGCCTTTTTTTCCTTTTTCTTGTCTGATTCCTGTGGCTAGAACTTCTAACACTTTGTTGAATAAAAGTGTGAGAGTGGACATCCTTGTTTGTCCCTGACCTTAGGGGGAAATTTTCAGTTTCTCAGCATTGAATATGATGTTAGCTGTGGGTTTTTCATAGATGGCCTTTATGGCCCAACCTACTTTGTTGGTTTTTTGTTGCTGTTGTTGTTGAATGGATGTGCTTTGTCGAATGCTGTTTCTGCATCTATTGAAATTATTATATGGCTTTTATCCTTTCTCTTGTTGATATAATGCATCACATTGATTAATTCTGAATATTGAACCACCTTTCCTTCCCGGGAATAAATCCCATTTGATCGTGATGATTGTTTTACATTACATTACATTAAAAAATGTATTGCTGGATTCAGTTTGCTAATATTTTGTTGAGAATTTTGCATCTATGTTCATCAGAGATATTGACCTGTAGTCCACCCCCCCCTTCTTTTGTAGTGTCTTTTCTGGTTTTGGTATCAGGGAAATGCAGGTCTCATAAAATGAATTTGGAAGCTTTCCCTCCTCTTCTGTTTTTTGGAAAAGTATGAGAAGAATAGATATTAACTCTTCTTTAAATGTTTGGTAAAATTCACCTGTGATGTCATCTGGTCCTGGACTTGTGTTTGTTGGGAGTTTTTGATTACTGATTCAATTTCATTGCTAGTAATTGGTCTGTTCAAATTTTCTATTTCTTCCTGATTCAATTTTGGGAGGTTATGTATTTCTAGAAATTTATCCATTTCTTCTAGGTTGTCCAATTTGTTGGCATATAATTTTTCATAATATTCTCTTACAGTCCTTTGTATTTTTGTGGTGTTGTTTATTTCTCCTCTTTCATTTCTGATTTTGTTTGAGTTCTCTCTCTGTTTGATGAGTCTAGCTAAATGTTTATCCATTTTATTGATCTTTTCAAAGAACTAGCTCCTGGCTTCATCGATCTGTTCTACTTTTTTTTGTTTTGTTTTGTTTTATTTCTATTTTGTTTATTTCTACTCTAATCTTTATTATTTCCTTCCTTCTACTACTTTGGGGTTTTGTTTGTTCTTTTTCTAGCTCCTTTTGTGGTAAGCTTAGGTTGTTTAAGTTTTTTCTTGCTTCTTGAGGTAGGCCTGTATGGCTATAAACTTCCCTCTTAGAACAGCTTTTGCTGCATCCCAGAGGTTTTGGTCTATTATATTTTCATTTGTTGTCATGAATTTTTTTATTACTTCTTTGATTTCTTTGTTGGTTCATTCATTGTTTAGTAGCATGTTACTTAATCTCCATGTATTTGTGCTTTTTCCAGATTTTTCTCTTGGGTTTGATTTCTAGTTTCATAGTGTGGTCAGAAAGGATGAAATGGATGACTTTGATCTTTTTGAATTTATTGAGACTTGTTCTGTAGCCTAATATTCGATCTATTCTGGAGAATGTTTCATGCGTGCTTGAAAAGAATGTATATTCTGCTGTTTTAAGATAGAATGTTCTGAATATATCTACTATATCCATGTGGTCCAATATGTCATTTAGAGTCACTGTTTCCTTGTTGATTTTCTGTTTGGATGATCTGTCCATCTATTTATATAGGGTGTTAGAGTCTCCTACTGTTATTGTATTACTTCCTTTATGTTTGCTATTGACTGTTTCATGTATTTGGGTGCTCTCATTTGGAGGCATAAATATTTACAATTGTTGTATCTTCTTGTTGGATTGTCCCCTTTATTATTTTTTGTAAAGACTTTTCATTTATTTTTAGAGCTAGAGAGAAACAGAGTGGAGGAGGGACACTGGGAGAGAAAGAATCCTCAAGCAGACTCCACGCTGAGTGCAGAGCCTGACAACAGGGCTTTATCCCAGGACCCTGAGATCATGACCTGAACCAAAATCAAGTCAGACACTTAACCGACTGAGCCACCCAGGCACCCCGTCCCCTTTAAAGTGTCCTTCTTTGTCTCTTTTTACAGTCTTTGTTTTAAAGTCTATTTTGTCCAATGCAAGTATTGGTACCCAGACTTGACATCAATTTGCGTGTTAAGTGCTTTTCTAACCCTTCACTTTCAATCTGCATGTGCCTTTAAGTCTGAAATGAGTCTTTTGTAGGGAGTATATAGATGGGTTTTGTTTTTTTTATCCATTCTGTCACCCTATGTCTTTTGATTGGAGCATTTAGTCCATTAACATTCAAATTAATTTTGATAGGTATGTATTTATTGCCATTCTGTTACTTGTTTTATGGTTGTTTTTGTAGTTTTATTCCATTCCTTTCTTCTCCTGCTCTCTTCTCTCATGATTAGTTACCTTTCTTTAATTATATATTTGGATTCCTTTTTCTTCTTGCATATCTATTACTGGTTTTTGATTTGTGATTACCATTCAGTTTCTATGTAACATTTTCTGTATATAGCAATCTATACTAAGTTGATGGTTGCTTAAGTTTGAACCCATTCTTTACTCCTCTCCTCCCCACATTTTAGGTATATGGTGTCATATTGTATATCCTTTTTTTTTTTGTGAGTCCCTTGAGTGATTTTTACAAATATACTAATTTTTACTATTTTTGTGCTTCCTACTTTCCTTACTCTTGTTTATGGTCTTTCCTTTCACTCAAAGAGTCCCCTTTAACATTTCTTATAGGGTTGCTTTAGTGGTCATAAATTCCTTTAACTTTTCCTTGGGAAACTCTTTATCTCTTTCTTGTCTCCTTTCCTACCCTCTTTGTTGTGGTCTCTTCTCTACATTTAGTTGTGGATTTTATTCTTCCATCTTTGGTCATTTTCTGGGTTATGTACACTGATGTGAGCATTATCTAGTTTTATCTGTGGGATGAGGTGAGCCTAGGGTACTCCTATTCTGCCATCTTTCTGTACTCTTCAATTTTTTTAATACAAATAGATTTAGCCATGGCTATTTTACTTCTATTACATGAACAGCTAACCTAAAAATCTAGGTAGCTTTTTTTTTTTTGGAAAGAAAACACAGAAGTGGAGGAAGGGAAGAGGGAGAGGGAGAAAGAGAATCTTAAGCAGACTCCATGCTCAGTGTGGAGCCTGATGTGGGGCTCAGTCTCACAACCCTGAGATCATGACCTGAGCTGAAATCAAGAGTTGGACATTAAGGGACACCTGGGTGGCTCAGTCAGTTAACCATCTGCCTTTGGCTCAGGTCATGATCCCAGGATCCTGGGATCAAGTCCTGCACTGGGATCCTTGCTCAGCAGGGAGCCTGCTTCTCCCTCTGCCTGCCATTCCCCCTGCTAGTGCATGTTCTCTCTCTCTGACAGATAAATAAATAAAATCTCAAAAGAAAAAAAAAAGTTGGACGCTTGACCAACTGAGCCACCCAGACTCCCCTAACTACTGTTTATAATAACATACTTCACAGGTTCCCCTAACTACTGTTTATAATAACATATTTCACCTCTGCCATTTAAAGTTTTCTGATCTACTACTCAGAAGCTGGATTAGCCCCCTGTGTTCCTACTGCTCCTAGTGCATAACTTTATCAACATTCATCTGTGTCCCATACCAAGCATGCCATATCTGTTTTTTTGTTAAATTCTCATTATTTAGAGAAAGTCTGACAAATGATAGCTACTTTCTAAATGGAATTAGTGATTAAATTTATTATTCATTTGCAAAACTGTATACATTTGTTCTAAGTTCATCTTAAATGCATTTGTTAGAGTTATAATAATCAATGTTCAATTTATAGAAATGGATAGAAAATTAACTATGAAAGATATGAAATAAGCTTCTTGTTACAATTACAAATTTAGAGAATTTTTGCCCATAGTGTAAGGAAATGTATTGCTTTTATCTCAATTACACTGGACTTGTTTTGACAATTAATAGTAGATTATAGGCATTCCTTCATTACATGATAAGTTTTTGAGAAGTGGTATAAATATAAACTTATGAAAACAAATTCTCTCAATGTGTCAAATAGCTCTCAATATTTATACATTCACTATATGATTATTCTAAAGTATCAATACCTTTTATAATTATCTTAAATAACTGAGGCATACTTTTACCTCTTCACAATAACCAGAAAGTTTTATTTTTAAGTGCTGACTGCATGTGCATAAAATTCTGAATTTATTATTATAAGTACACATTTCAGAGAGAACTGGAAAATGTAGTCTTATAGTGTGGTTGGCAGAATAATGCTCCTTTCACCCTAAGTATGTCCATGTCTTAACCTCCAAACCTATAAATTTTTTATGTTACATGGCAAGTGAAACCCTGAAAAAAAATGGAGTTTAGGTGAAGAACCTCAAATATGGGGAGATTATCCTGCACTATACAAGTAGACCCAATGTAATCACAATAACCCTTAAAAGTAGAAAAGGGAGACTGATGAGTCAATCAGAGATGTGATGGAAGGATGGCAGGAGAGATTTGAAATGTAAGAAAGACTTAGCCCACTATTGCTGACCTTGAGGATGGAGGGAGGAGTCCACAAACCAAGGAATACTGGTGATCTATGGAAGCAGGAATGTCTCTATGCTGATAGCCTGTGAGGAAACAGGATTCTCAGTCTTATAACCACAATGAAGTGAATTTACCAATAATCTGAATGAAATTGGAAAAGAATTCTCCCCTAAAGCCTTTAGAAGAGAACACAGCTTTATCAATACTGTGATTTTAGCCCAGTGAGATCCATGTCAGACTACAGAATTATAAGAAAATAAACTTGTGTTAATTTAAGTCACTCAATCTGTGGTAATTTGGTATGGGAGCAATATGATACTAATACAAATGGACTTTGTTGAGGGAAGAATAATAATAGCTACTATGTATTGAGTAGTTACTATGAACAAGGAACATTACACATATTACCTCATTTAATAGTAATAATGATAACATCTTGTTTTGTTTAAATGATGAAATTGAAACACATAAATTCTAAATAATTGTCCAAACTCAGCCAACTAGTAAATGATAGATCCTAGATTGTTCAAACAGGCTGTCTAACTCTGAGCCATATTTTAACCAGTATGCTATTCTACTTCTCTACAGGACTATAGGAACTATATAAGAAAATCATGCTGAGTAATGCTAAAATTATAAAAATAGTCATTTATTGAAATTATAATCTATAATTATCTATATGCATAAGCTCAAATGATCTACTATATAGTTTTCTATTGAGGCTTGTATATTTTATGGAAATAATCTTAGAAATAATATTTCAGGGGCGCCTGGGTGGCTCAGTCGGTTAAGCATCTGCCTTCGGCTCAGGTCATGACTTTAGGGTTGTGGGAACAAGCCCTGCATTGGGCTCCCTGCTCAGCAGAGAGTCTGCTTCTCCCTCTCACTCTCCTCTGTGTTCTCTCTCTCTCTCTCAAAATAAAATAAACATCTTTAAAAAAATAATATTTCACACAAGTTTTGGTAAAAATATAAAATATATTATTTTCAGGTATTGAGCACTTACTATGAGCAAGGTACTATATTTAGTATGTTACATGCATCATCTCCTTTATTCCTGATAACTCTGTGATATAAGGTTTATTATATATCTCTATTTTACAGATTAAGAATCTGAGTTTCAGAAATGTTTTTAAAAAAATCAAACCACCCTTGGCTGCAAAAAGTGGCCTGGTATCCAGAAATATGATGCTCCAAAGTATATTACCTCCTCATGGATGAGTCAGTGTGAAATGTTACCTAGTAAAAGTTTACCTGTTCTATAAAATGGGATAATAATACAATGTTTGCCTAGTGTAGTTGCAGAGACGATTAATGAGATAGTGCATCATATATAGTGTCCTTAACCTAGTAGTGAATTATGGTTTCCAGCAAAGAGGCCCCAGTGCACTAGGCCTACCACTCTTAGTCTCGTGACCTCCTGTGGCATCTTGGATTATCTCTAGACAGGCTTTGCTCCCAACAGAAGCTTCTCAATTATGGAGAATGAAGGTGAAGGCAGAAGGTAAGAGCATGGCAGGGAGCCAATTAATCACCAACATGCAATTTCCACTGAGCTCCCATCATTGCTAATTCCTTCAGGTGTTTTTACGATCCTTTATATAGCTCTTCTTGGCAATATTTCTGCGTACTGATTGCTATTTTTAACTAACTAACATTTGCTTTGGAATTTTGTCAGGAGATAAGGGAGGGAATACAGCTTATTATTTATGAATGAATAGAGACAACTAGCCACTCAAAGTCAAGAGGTAAATATTAAAAATACTATTATTCTTTTTACTGCATTAATATAAGGATAACTTCTTGGTTATCTGGGAAGAGTGGGATTCTGTCAGTATGTACATTACTTTTTCTCATAAGAATAACTCTCATGTAATGCACACTGAAAAAAAGAGCAGATTTCAACAGTCTTCCTCAACTACTAAACTGACCTACATTTGCAAGATCAAAAGTAGATTAAACAAGCAAACAAAAAATACAATAGTTTCCTTTGCAGCCAGAATTACAAGATAAAGTTTTAGTTCATTTCCCAAAATAGATCAAGGTATAACATTAAATAGCTAAGTCTGAAATGGTACATATCAGTTAGTATTCAATATCAGCCATAATATTATACATTCTAATATTATAAACTTTCTTGTGTTTCATTTTCTTATGTTCATCACTAATATTCCAATATACATTGATTTTATTTTTCTATTACTCTTTTAAGCCAGTATGATCATTTAAAAAGTGAAAATGTTAGCTATGTCAGCCTACTATCAAACAACTTTGTTACCCACCCAAATTTCCTGTCCATCCACCCCTCAAGACTACTGCATGTCTGATTACATTAGTATTATGTGAAAATTGTTCAGATTTTGGTCTATAACTAGACCAATATTTAAAATATTTACTTCATTGTACCTAATCAGTTGGGCTAATTTTCTCTAATCATTGTAGAAGAAGGCTTGTAGAAGGTGGTTCACCTGGAGATTGGGAAACTATTTCTCACCAAGTTTGTTATATGAGTTTACTTTTTTAGCTATGAATTAAGATAAATACCAGATTACAAATATAAATATAAATTATATTCCATATAATTTATGGAAACAGAATATAAATAATAATTTTTTGCTAATTTCTGAGGAATCAATATCATTTAATTTTTGTAATGATAACTATATTCAGTAAAATTTTGGTGTAAATTAATAGGTTAATTTAATATTTTTCCAGCTTTATTCAAATACTACTGACACATAAAAATTAAATGTATATATTCAGAGGGTCTAATTTGATAATTTAATATATATTCACATTATGAAATGATCACCATAATAAAGCTAATTAACTTATCAATCACCTCACACGGTTACCTCTGTGTGTGTGTGTGTGTGTGTGTGTGTGTGTGTGTGTGGTGACAACACTTAAGATCTATGCTCTTAGCAAATTTCAAGTATACAAAATGATATAATTAACTATAGCCACTAGAGATTCTGGTCATTAATTCCAACATGTGGATGTGTGTGGGAGGGGAGTGGGGTTTCCTCACACCAACAAGTAATCCTTTGATACCAGCTGAGTGTCCTACAATTTAACTCAATCCTGACACTATCTACCTGGAGATCGTGTCATATCTTATATGTCAAGGAGTCAGCTCTATAAGATTGCCCCCCACCCCTCTGCCCAACTCCAGATGCCAATTCCAAGTCCAAGTCATCACCTGTTTTTCTGACTGACCAGTTATAGATTAAAAGTTTCAATAACTCCCTCCTTGGGTTTGAGTAATTGGCTACAGCAGTTTGCAGACCTCAGAAAAACATTATACTTACTAAGTCACTGATTTATTGAAAAAAATATAACTTAGGAAGAGCCAGATGGAAGAGATGCATAGGTCAAAGCATGGGAAAAGTGTGCAGAACTTCCATGCCCTTTCCAGGTGCTTTATTCTCCCTGCACCTCCATGTGTTCACCAACCTAGAAGCTCTCCAAACCTAGTTCTTTGGGGTGTTGATGGAGGCATCGTTATATAAGCATGATTATTAAATCTTTGGCCATTGGCTATCAATTAAACCTCCAGCCCCTCTCCCTTCCCTGGAGGTCAAGGAGTGGGCCTCAAAGTTCCAACCCTTCAATCACAGGGTTGGTTGCCTTGGCAACTGTCCCACCTCTTTAGGTGACCTAGAAGCATTCCAAAACCACCTCATTAATATAACAAAAGAAACCTATATCACCAGAAACCAGTATTTCACAATAAGCAATTCATGGATCATTTATTAAAATAAATTTTTTTCCAAAGATTTTATTTATTTATTTGGGAGTGTAAGATAGAGCATGTGGGGAGGAGCAGAAGTAGGGGCAGACTCCCCCTGAGCATAGAGCCCTTGCAGGGCTAGATCCCAGGACCCTGGGATCATGACCTAAGCCAAAGGCAAACATTTAACCAACTGAGCTACCCAGGCACCCCTGAAATAAATGTTCTTTATCTCTTTACACTTAGGAAATTCCAAGGGTTTTAGAAGGTCTATGCTAGAAACAGGCCAAACACCAAGTATTTATTTCTTATTTAAATCACAACATCACAGTCAACATGCTATCGGTTAGATTTCCAGAGCTCATTCATCTTATAATTGAAAGTTTGTATCCTTTGACCAATAACTATTTCCCCCATTCCCAGTCCCTGGCAACCACCATTCTACTCTTTGCTTCCATGAGTTCTACTTTTTTAGATTCCACAGAAAAGTGAAATCATTCAATATTTGTCTTTGGCTTATTTCACTTAGCATAGTGTTCTCCAGGTTCATTCATTTTGTCACAAATGGCAAGATTTCCTTATTTTTCATGGCTGAATAATATTTCATTGTGTATATATCCCACATTTTTTTTATCCATTCATTCATCAATGGACACTTATGGCTACAAGATATGTTACCATATGTTAGGTATTGTGAATAATGCTGCAATGAACATGATAGTGGAGATACCTCTTTGAGATCTTTATTTCATTTCTTTTGGATATTTATTCCTAGAAGTGGAATTGCTGGATCACATGGTAGTTCTATTTTTACTTTTTGGGGGAACCTCCATACTGTTTTCGATAATGGCTATACCAATTTACATCCCTACTAATAGTACACAAGTGTTCCCTTTTCTCCACATCCTCTCACTAACACTTGGTATCTTTTGTCTTTTAAGTAATAGTCATCCTAACAGGTATGAGGTGATATCACATTGTAGTTTTGATTTGAATTTCCTTGATAATCAGTGAACAAAGAACTCATTCATACAACTCAATAGCAAAACAAAACAAAATAACTAAATAATCCAATTTAAAAATGGGCAGAGGACTTGAACAGATATTTTCCCAAAGAAAACATACATACAAATGACCAACAGTTATATAAAAGGTGATCAACACCAGTAATAATAAATTTAATAATGTTAAGCATAGTAAACCTATTTATTCAAAATTTTTAAAACACAGTGTATATATAGAACATTATTAAAATGTGTTCTCTTTAGAATAATCTACGTGTCCTTCAAGAAAAACAATACTGGCACAAAACCCAAGATGTACAGAATTAATCAAATTCCTTATTTGATTTCTCTTTCATTAACTTGGCATTGTAAAGTGATGACATTAGAAATACCTGAATAATTACATTATTAAAAATGAGTTACATATTACTGCAAAGGTTTTGGCAAGCAGTTTAGTTCTGGGATGAGCAGTACCATTAATGAGCTAGGCCAGCATTTTTTAAAGCATGCTGCCTGGATCACTAATTTTGTGGGATGCTAACAAGCATTACATGGGAAAAAGTAGTTATACAGGGTTATCTTATGTTTTAAACAGATTTCATTCTTGCAAGATTGTGCAAAGCTTTTAGTATGCTACTGTTCGTTGTGAATCTCTACGAATGTGGTATACCATGTAGATTTTCTACAACTTATTTGGCTATAGAACCCTTTGTTACTCAGAGAACTTTTTTTTTTTTAATAAGTGATTCATGAATTGCTTGTTGTGAAATACTGGTTTATGCACAGCTGAAAGAGAAGCTGAAAGCGGAAAGAAAAAAACCATAAAGTACGAAGATAGACTGCCAGTAAACAACCAACAAGCATCCTAGGAACAACTTGATGCCTAACATAGTGATTGATATATAGAGTATGTGTTTCTAAATATTCATAAATTGAATGGAAAGATGAATACATGACTGAATTAATCCTGTAATCACTTTTCTTTTGTGATTAGAGTATTACATTTAAGAACTCAAAGTCCAGTGTTATAGTGAAAAAAAAAGCATTGGTTTTGTAATTAGACATACTCAAGCCTAACTCTATGATAAGAAGCCTCAAGCAAATTATTTAATGACCTCAATTAATCATTCTCAGCCTTAGTTTATCTGTGAACTGTAAATAATATCTAACTTGCAACTTCTCATAAAAATTAAATTTGCTGTTATACTTTAAAATGTCTTGGTGAATGCATAATAAAAAAAGAAAAAAATGTCTCTTGGTGCAGAGTAGATATTCAATAAATGTTGGTTTCCTTCCCTCCCAAGGAATTGAACTTTTCCAAATTATCATGGAGGAAAATCTTACAGGTATGGGAGCCACAGCAAATCTGACACCAGTCTCTATTCATGTACTTACCAGCAGCTCTGTGGCCCTGTGTGGTCCTTAATTTCTCCAAGACCTGTTTCTTTTTACAAAAAATGAGATAAAAAGTATTAAGCTTAAAGGGTTGTTGTGATAGTGAAAATACAAAGTGCCTAGCAAGCAGACTGCACAAAGTAGGCCCTCATAATTAGCACCCATTATTCTTAGTTTCTGAGGAACTTAAGAGTGGAAACCCTACTTAATAAGCAGCCAACCCATTGTTAAAATCTTTGAGGACTTTTATAGCTCATGGCTCGTAGACACCAGGCTTTCAACCCATAAAGTTTATTCAAAGAAAAAATAATAATAAAAAGATTATGACCACATAATCAGAGAGTTATCAAACTATTTTCTAGATCTTGCAAGAAATTCACTACCATTGAGAATGTAGTCAAATTAGAATCCATTTCTCTCTTTTACTAACCTAAATAACAATATATAGTTTAGAAAATATAGTAATCATAATTAGATTATCTGAACCAGAAATGAAGACAGTTGGATAAAAAGCAAGCACAGAAATGTGATGATTATTATAAAGCTATAACTGATTTAGATCATATTTTTCTTAGCCTTTTCTTCTTTGCTTCCTAAACTTCCATGCTTTTAAAAATACTCATTATTTTCTTCTCTTTCAAATCAAATCCTATAAAATAAAATCACAGACCTCCATATACACACACACACAAACTTTTACAATAGCATAATAGCCAAATAGATTTTATTTAGTGTCTATGAGATTTAAAACAAAATCTTTGAAAGACTGACACTTTCTCAGCTACTCTATTGACTGTAAGGCAAATTCTCTCCATTGAGTTATAAAGTGCAAGAAATAGACATTTATAATGGCAAAGATGACAGACTTTTAACTAGAATGGCACCAGAACACCACTATAATTTTACATTTTGTCTAATTCTGACAAGAGCCTCTGTAGATCATAGTTAATGGCACTCTGGGGGCTTCAACATTTCCGAGAGGGGCCACATAATTCAGTGAGTGACTGGTGAATATCCAGTATACATGTCAGAGAAGGAGGAAAGGGAGGAGTTAGCATTTTGTTCAAATGCCACCAGTCAGATCTGTACTGAGAACAAGACAGAAACACTAAGAACAAAACGATGGCCAATAGCACAGCACTCCATAAGGAAGATTTTTCTGGCAGGTTTGTCTCTTTAGCTGTAATGTCAATTGTGGGTTGTGATTGATTCATCTGAATTTTTCTCCTATTTGGTCCTTTAACTTTTTTTAGTCACACAGTTTTCCTGAATACAGAGGACAATGGGTGCTAGGAGATAAAAGAAAATATGGGCCATTGATATTTGAGGTGTTGGATTCATTAGCATTATTCTTCAAAACTGTCCTTAACTTACCAATATAGTGCTGCTTCATCCTTCTCCAAGAAGGGTAAATAATGAAGCATAGCATGAGGAAACTGCATAGTTATTTATGTTGTTTCTTCTCTTGAGTGTATCCCAAAGTAGAAAATAGCTTCAAGTGAGTATGTAAGTTTAGTTGGCATTTTGTCCCCAAAAAAGATAGGCAAGTTTTGAAGGTAACAAGTCTGGAAGCTTAGTATCCAGAAGAAATGAAGTTGGTTGGATTTTTTATTTTACCTTTTTCTTTAAGGAATAATCAAAGAATAGTTATCTTAGGGTTCCCTAAAGCCAATAATAAAGGATTTTTGGACTTTGATTAGTGGTTTATAAAGTGCAATACATAATTTTTTTGAAAAAGTATTTCCTTTAATAAAATTCAGATCTTATTCAGAGACATGAAGTGATATTTTGAATTCTTATAGAAGAGAGTGATAATGATTGGGAAAGAGTATGGAGGGATTGAAACACTGATAATGTCTTATTTCTTGATTCTGGATGGTAGTTACATGCATTGGCTCACTTTGTGATCACTAATTGATCTGTACATGTATGATTTATGTGCTTTTATGAATATGTATTAGATGTCAAAAAAGCTAATAATCTAATTTCATTGTAGAAATAACAATGGAAATATAGTTTATAAATTGTGTAAGAGGAAACTTTTAAAACCACAGCCAACTGATAACACAAAATTTTTAGCTATTATATGTTGATAGAAAAATTAGTTTTAATTGGTGTTTTGCTATTAATGGATGAATGAAAGTCAGTTCTTTCCTGATAGACTGGAGTTAATATCTCTAATAACTAGCTACTTTTAAATTTTATAGAAGTTTAATGAGTTGTGTGAATTTCTCAGCTAAAAGTGTTAATGAATGGCAAGTTTTTGCATTGTCATTCCCTATAAAAGCGAGAAGGCATAGGAATATAATTTAGGTTAGCATTTCATTTCTCAACCTCTATACCATGGCATAGTTGTGTGTTTCAAGTAATTTGTTACTGAGCAATTTAAAATAAAAAGTTTACAAATGTTTTACCTTATGTAATCTATTCAATATTACAGTTATGCTATCTGTTTTATTGTGTATTCCCTTATGCTTTCTTGAGTGAAAGAGAAAAAGACAGAACACACCAGACATAGCACATGATTGACAGACTATTTTATGTATTTCATCACCCATGACTGAAATCAGAATCTGTCTATGGAAATGAGTTTAATATATAATTTTTACACATTCTGTGAGACACAGAGAACAACAACAACAACAACAAATTTTGACAATTGCTGCTTTAAATCACAACCAGAGAATGTAGTTGGGGCTTGGTCTTGGAAAATAGAACTAAGAGCTAGCTCGGAGCGTTGGCTCCAATTTACGGTTTCCTTATTCATATTATTGTTAGAGCCAAGTCCCACATCTTGATATAAAACCCAGCTATGTTCTCATGTCATTAGTGAGGCCATAGAGATCCATTCCATAGTGATCTCTCATCCAAAATCTTTGAGATATCTGAAGAAAAAGAATCAAGGTTAGTTGAGTACAAGAATAAATTATGACACTCTAAATAAGCATACGTGTATGCCCAATTAATACAGACAAAATCAATCATGCTTGAAAGAGAAAATAACAGAACAGTCAGTATTATGTTTATATTTCTATCATGAAAAATAATTTTTAGCTTATATAACGTTAGTTTGACTTGCATCTGGATTTGATTGTGTCTGGATGCCTGCTCTGAAATCTCATACATGCAAAAATCAGACATACCCATAGACATTCAAATATAGTTTGAGTTTTCACAGGCCTCCAGTTTCTGAGAATAAATGAGGTAACTATTAGTAAGAATTAAAATTCCATTGGCTCTTGTCCCCACCTGCTTACAGGACCTCAGCCTTCTGTAGAGTCCGTTAAGTGTTTCTGGGAATTCTTGGGAAATGTCACATGTAGTTACAGAAAGAAAGTCTGATCCTGCTGGACTAACAGGCTCAAAAGTCTCTGCTAGCTTGGCTATCTCTCACTAAGCAAAATAGATCTGCTAGTTCTCACTGCTGCTCCAGTATCTTGCTAACTTTGCCATTGCTCTGTCAAGAACCAGGTCCCTGCTAGAATGATGACCATCAATTCACTGGCATTCTCATCATGCCAAAGTTGACCACTATTTTGTGGTGAAGTATGGCAGAAAGCTTCTCCCAGTCCCATATGTCATCTTTTAGAAATAAAATGTAAATTGTATGGAGACAAGGACTATCTCCCTCTTTCTAAAGAGAGAGAGTGTGCAAGTGTGGGGGAGGGGCAGAAGGGGAGAAAGAATCTTAAGCAGGCTCTACACCCAGCATGGAGCTGAACACGGGGCTCTACCTCACAACACTGAAGCAAAATCATAACCTGAGCCAAAATCAAGAGTCAGAGGCTTAACCGAGACACCCAGGTGCCCCTCTCTTTTTTAAAAAGAGATTTTAACAGAGAGCAATTCTGAGTTTTAATTATAATTGTTGGAGAGGACTCTGAGACAATCCAAAGTAGACATGAAAACATCATGAGGGAAGTAACTATATCTATTTCGTTCACCATAATGTTCATTAAGTATTAGCTTAAAAATAAATGAGACCTAGAACAAGGAATGATGAAGTCAAGATTGCCTTGCTCTCAGAATGCTCTGCTCTTCCCTGCTATCATAACCAAAGCTTTATTACAATGCCAATTTCCTGCTGGGCTCTCTTTTGTTTTACAGTAAGTTCTCTCCCAGAAAGCTTCTCAGTTGCCATGCCAAATAATTCTGCCTCATTTTTTCACCACAGTTATGATTCCCACATAGACTCAAGCTGGGATGTGTCTTTATACCTACATAATTTTTAAATAATGCCAAAATATCAGTCACAGGAAATGGATGCTTTTATATCACTTCACATAAAGTATAAAAACATTACAATGGTATGCTTCAATTTCTCTCCTCCTGGCCTTTAAGCTATTGTTTGCAGTCATTTGATTAGGTGTGTTTTGGCATTTATTCTTTTACAGTTCACTGAGCAAACCCTGTAAATTTATGTCTTCCACTAAATTTGGGAAATTTTCAGACATTATTTTTCCAAATATATTTGTGCCAATATTTTTCTCCCTCCTTCAGAGACTTCAGTGACATAAATGTTAGGGTATTTCATATTGTTCAAAGGATGTCCATTTTTTTCATTCTTTTTATTTCTGTTCTTCAAATTGGATTTCTTTTGATCTATTCTCTATTTACTGACTCTTTACCAACTCCATTCTGATAATGAGCTCATCTAGCCAGATTTTTATTTAAGATATTATATCATTCAGTTCTAAAATTTACAGTTGGTTCTTTTTATAATTTATGTTTTCTGCTAAGAACTTCTATCTTGACATTGATTTCAAAGGTGTTTACCTCAGAGAGGATTATTTTATTAGCTGCTTTAAAGTTCTTGTCTGGTAATTCCAACATGTTGAGGTGGGCATCCGTTCATTGTTTTGTTTCCTTTTTTTTTCCTTAAGAATTGGTCAAATATTCCTTTTTTACCTAGTATTTTTAAAAAATTTTATCATGGGGCGCCTGGGTGGCTCAGTCGTTAAGCGTCTGCCTTCGGCTCAGGTCATGATCCCAGGGTCCTGGGATCGAGTCCCGCATCGGGCTCCCTGCTCAGCGGGAAGCCTGCTTCTCCCTCCCCCACTCCCCCTGCTTGTGTTCCTCCCTCTCTCGCTGTGTCTCTCTGTCAAATAAATAAATAAAATCTTTAAAAAAAAAAAATAAAAAAATAAAAAAATAAAAAATTTTATCATGGGCATTTAAGATAGTAAGTTGTGGGACTCTGGGTCACATAAATTCCTCTGGAGAAATTTTATTTGCATTTGTTTTAGCAAGCAATTGACTGGGTTAAGTTTATACCGCAAGTTCTGTCTTTCTGCAGGTGGTGATATCAATGTCTTTTGCTATGCCCTTTGCGTCTACCCCTTATATAAACCACTGGTGGATTAATCTGGGACCTGGGTGGGGGTTTATATTACACATCCAATGTCAAAGCCTTTGCTATGCTTCTTTGGGTGTGTTCCACACATCTGCAGCTTGAGGTTGAGCCTGGGATTTGTGTCAGTTCACACACAAATTTAGAGGATCCACTCTCCAAGTCTGTGAATTCCCCACATTCTATGAATCCCAGGGACCCTTTAAGTCTGTTCCTCTGAGTAGAAGAATGGAGTTCTCTCAGAGTTTTAGCCACCTGTATAGGTTCATAGTTCAGTGCTCTCAGGGAGAAACAACAAGAGAATAGAGAGAAAAGAACCACGAGGATGTCCTCCACATGTGGAACAGAGGCTTTTTTTCCTGGTCCCTTTAACCAGAGAAGATGGGTTATCTCTTAGAGTTTTAGATACCTCTGCCTCTGTTGCAGCAACAAGAGTTCAGCAGCTGATACTGGCCTCAGGATCAGTAGGAGAGAAAGAAGAAAATGGGATTTTCCCTCTACTCTGTGGCTTGAAGGGGTCCTTTTACCTGGTATGGTAGTCAAAAAGAGAAATTCCTTTTGAAATTTCAGCTGCCTGGCTTTGTCTCCTGATCAAAGCCTGGAGTTAAAAAGGAGAAAAAAAATAGAAAAGGAAACTTATCACTGCTGGTCTGTCTTCAGATTTTGGCTTCCCAGCCCAATCTGTCTGTTATTATTTACATTTCAGAGACCTCATATCTTAGTTTTTCATGTTTTGTCCATAGTTTTTAGTTGTATTCAGCTAGTAAGTTAGGTTATAGCAAGCTTATTTCACCTCAGCCAGCACCAGAAGTCTTGTCACTGTTTTAAAAAAAGATGTAATCAGATAACATTTGTTCAAGAGCTAATCTTTATCAGGTTCTTTTGCATGCTATTCCAGACTAGGTGCTGCATTCCAGTTTTAGATGCTTATAGACATTAGGATCTCACAGTTGGTCAAGAAAACAACTAGGGTTTAAATACAAGGCTTTTGAATTCAAAGGGCTCTCTCATTTGTTCTTAGAGAGAAAGAACACCTCAGAATGGTCAGCAAAATAAAATACATCAAACTCACAATTTTTTAATAATTTTTCAAGTGAGTGGAAATATTGTTTTATGAATTCCAAGTGACACATCACAATAAGGTATCTAGGTACACTTCATCAATTCAAAAATATTCTAATACATAAGACACCACTAAGTTCTGAGTTTCTTATTTAATAATTTCACCAACTGTCTTTCTGTCTGCACTCAAGTTATAGTTGGGGTAAATTTGTTTGAATTTTTCTCTTCCCATAAAATTAAGTTTATTTCTCAGCCTCCTCTTCTCCCGCTACCTTCCCCCGCTTTTTACTGACCTAAATTCAACCCACAGGGAAATACAAGAATCCTTGAGTTTCTTTCCAACTTTTAGAGTACATTTTTTTGGCAGAAAACTATAATTCTTGTTAATATGGAAAAATCATTTAGCCAAATGAATATTCCTGACCCATTCTATAAAAACAGGACTTTTTTGCTTATATTTTTTGAAGGACTAATTTCTATATGTTAAAATTGAGGAACAATCCCTGAAAAGGTCTCATAATTACAAACTTAAATTTATACAATTACAATCTTAGTAAGTTGACTTTTTTAATAAGTATAAAAGACATAGAAAAGTACACAAAATATTGTACAGTTCAATGAATTATCATGTAAGTGAACACCCGTGTAACTACTATTCAGGTTAAGAAATAGAATGTTGCCAGGACACAAAGTGATTTGACTTTTAATGTTTCTTTAGAGATTGTTCAAGTGTTTCAGTAGCCATCTAGTAGTATACCACCATTTAAATTAAGTGCAGTGAATTTATACCCTTTAAAGATATCTACAGAAGAAGATGGAACATCTACATGTGATTGCCTTCATAGCTTTTACAGTCCAAGTAAATGCATGGGCGATTTGTTTTATCCCATAAATGTCTTCCTAAATATTGTGTGTAACTGAATTTTACCAAATATAAAGCATTTAAATGCAATAAGCAAAGAAATGGGATTATTTCAAAGCTGTTGTAAATCTTTTGGAATAGGGCAATTCTCTTTATGAAATAAATAGCCACCACTAATTTATGTTTTAAAACCGGATTTGTGTACTTTAATTTTCTTTAAAGTGGAGTATATACGTTTCTAATAAGGCAAGTTTAACAAACCTTCAGGAGCTTTGATGGAACTGGAAGTTCTATATTATTAAAACCTGAGCTTGTTGTGGTTCTAATAAAATATAAAATGGATGTACTGGATTTTTTTTTTTTTGCCTTTGCCACTCAAGAAATGATTGTAGGTTTCCTCATGTTAAGACCACCTAAACAAAATGTCAAATTTAGATCCTATAGCAACCGTATTTTTTTCTGTTTGTCTTTATACATCTTAGTAACTTTGAATGGAAGTACTTTTGAGCATTTCACTTTAATTAATCTAAGACCCACAGTATCTTGAACTTTGCCTCATGCTTATGATTTCTACTGAGAATGTGACAAAAGTAGAAGAAATATATTTAGTAGCCTTATGCTTTCACAGGCTCACATAAATCTGAATAAACAAAATCCCTCTCTAAGAATCAGCTGTAGTACCCTGTATGCTACGTAAGCATTATTTTAAACATTGAAAATTCTTATGGTCTGAAAAGTCTACATGTGAAATATCCAGTAGTTTTCTATTATGAAAAAAAAAGCCTAATTTTCCTCTCTAAACTTACATACAGCTTCACATAATGTTTTTTTTTCTTTAATGATGTGAAGACTTTTTCCCCTCAAAGAATTTTTAATTAGGCATTTATCTAAGACAAGATAAGCATAATTTTACACATCCATTAGCTAATATGCATTTAGAAATCTGTGATTAACAGCTTGAAATTGTGCCAGTTTTCTGAGCACCAATTAAATACTCACAAGTAAATGTGCAATAGCCTTCTTTAATTTTGATAACTTTTCCTCGAAGCCAAATTGTTCCCACCCACCAAAACTAAAAAAAAGATCACCTTTTTTTTAATTGAAGACGGCAATCACTCTCTATTCTTTTTTCTAAAAAAAAAAAAAAAAAAAAGGCCTAGTCTTAGCTAGAGTTCTCTTAACTTAGATTATAGAATGCAAATTCAGTTAGTGTTAAGTTAATGTCAGTATGTTTCATATGGTTAAGATGATCTTTTTTTTTAAAGATTTTATTTATTTATTTGACAGACAGAGAGCACAAGCAGGGGGGAGTGGCAGGCAGAGGGAGAAGCAGGCTCCCTGAGGAGCAGGGAGCCCGATGCGGGGCTCCATCCTAGGACCCTGGGATCATGAACTGAGCTGAAGGCAGTCGCTTAACTAACTGAGCCACCCAGGCACACTGGTTAAGAAGATCTTAACAAATTGTAAAAGTTGTCTTAAAATAAAATAAAAGGTATTATATTATTTTTAAAATGCATATTTTTATCATAAATTCTAAAATTTGTGAAATGCAATTTATAGTACGCATAAACCAAAATTATGTGAAAATAAACTTTTGAAATATATCTTTGCTCATTCTGTGAAAAGCGTTTTCTCTCATACATGTAATTCAGTTGTCATTTTCTGTCTTAATCTTGATAGAAATATCAAATTATGTATTTTTCATGATTTTAAAATAATTTCTTACGGGATCCTTATAGCTTTTGCATTAATTGATTTATGTTTTCCTTGATATCTAAATGTACTATCCTGTACTGTGGTGACTTATATAAAATATATTAGTATGCCAGATTTTGGAAGCAATAATATCTTGCAGAAATATACTACTTTAAAATTGTCAAAGCGCCTTCACATCCATTATTCATTTGATGCTCATAACAGTACTGTGGAATAGTTATGCCACGTGTTACTTCTCACATTTCAAAGATGAAAAAATAAGTCTGAAATTACTTGACAAGTTCGTGTCAGAACTTAGAGTTCCTCATCCTTACAGTCCGCCATCGAAACATCAGAGTTTGTCCAGTCATTTAGAGGAGGCAAAGACTTTTTTAGATTGTTACTTGTCTTCCCGATGCCTTTTTTTTCAATGCATCTAATCTTTTAGATTAGGACCACACTTTGTTTTATATTCTGCTAAATCACTGTTCAGTAAAGTAGAAATCCTAATCTACAAACAAACTATGTATACACATAATTATTAGTAATATCTCAATTATTGTAAAACAGTGATTGCAGTTTATAAACAATTTCTTAGATGAGCTATTGCATTCCCCCATCATTTTCCAAATTAATATTATTTTATCAAATATGAATAACCAGTATAAACAATTACTCAGCAAAGCTGTTAAAAACAAAATTACCTTACCAAAATAAGCTCTAAATAATTAAGAATGCCAAGTCAAATTTCCGCAATCCTTTTCAAATGTATTTTTAAAACTGCTAATTTAATAAGCTCCTGGGCTACTGTTTTTTTTTAAGATTTTATTTATTTATTTGAGAGAGAAAACGAGAGGGAAGAGGGTCAGAGGGAGAAGCAGACAGGGAGTCCAATGAGGGATGCAATCCCAGGACTCCAGGATCATGACCTGAGCGGAAGGCAGTCACTTAACCAACTGAGCCACCCAGGCGCCTGCTCTTGGGCTACTGTATTTAAAACTCATCTATCAGTGGAAATCTTCATTTTGTCCTTATAAATGCTTTTTTGGGGGGAGGATGGAAACTAAATCATTTTTTTTAATTTTTAAAAAAATTTTCATGAAACTAAATCTTATAATTACATAAAATAAGAACTTATTATGTCAGAAATCATGTAGTATTTTGGTGGCCTGGGAGCAGGGACATTACAAAAAAGTGGGAGTAAAAAGCAACTGAAATAATGGGCTCTTCTTAAACAAAATTCCTTCAGGTCTCTATTCTTGCATACTCTTGTTCTTATTATCTATTCCTTACTCTTCCATCCCTTGTTTCTATATTCATTCATCTTGGTTTGAATCATTTAAACTCACCTGTAGCTCACATTATACATTGACTCAGTGTCAATGTGAAATTTTGATGACTGAATTTACCCTTAATATCTCACAGTAAACTCTATATTTACCGTTTATCCCTGTTATCCATTACCAATCTCATTCATCCTGGCTTCCCAAGTTTTATTTCCTACTATTCTCCCAGGGCCTCAAAGTTGACAGAAAAGGTGCTTACTCCTTTTCAATACCCACAGTCTCTAAGAAACTCCTGACCTATTTATAACCTAAAATACTAGACATATTTTTTCCTGAATTCTTTTGTGGAAGGTGATAAACGATGATCTTTTAACCTGAATGTGGTTCATTTTGATTAAAGTTAAGTTGCTGATGAGGTTTAGGTGGCAGGTGGAATCCTCAAATAACCTATTACTTCTCTATTGGAAAAAAAAATATTTATCTTTGTTTATGTGCTATTGATCACAGTTATTCATCTCTTCATTAGAAAGAAAAACAGAATAAAATTGAATCAATAAGATCTATCTCAGTTTATAGAATTCAAGGTGTCATCTTCATATTCTTAGGCAAGAAATCTAAAGTTTCCAGCTCAGCTTCTAAGGTAGCATAAATCAGCTATTAGATATCAAATTGAACACCTGTGTAAAGGAATGAGGGGAAAGTTTACTAATTCAAGACCTACAAAACAGATAACAAAAACAAGATTAAGCCTAGAATCCACACCAAAAATTTTTTGCCCCCAGAGTCAGAATACTTCGGAAGATACCAATGAGACAATGTACAACCCAAAATATCTTTTTTTTAAATTTTATTTTATTTATTCATGAGAGACAGAGAGAGAAAGAAGCAGAGGGAGAAGCAGGCTCCCAAGGAGCAGGGGGCCCGATGCGGGACTCGATCCCAGGACCCTGGGATCATGACCTGAGCCAAAGGCAGACGCTTAACCATCTGAGCCACCCAGGCACCCTCAACCCAAAATATCTTAACTAGAGACATGAAACACCTATGGAGAGAAAAAAATATAGAGATTTTAAATATTGCCATATTTTGTAAGTTAGGAATCTTTTTGGAAACACATTTGGCAGGAGACATAAAATATTAAAATTCTTTGATCCAATAATCCCATTTTCAGAAATTTACCATAGGGAAATGATGAACAAATGCACAAAGATGATCATTGTATGAGAATTTATATTTATGAAAAAGTAATTAACAGAAATCTTCAATATTATGAGACTGGTTAAGTAACTGATATATTACACATGTTATATAATCATTAAAATAATATTATGACCCAGGGTGTCTGGGTGGCTTCATTGGTTAAGTGTCTGCCTTCAGCTCAGTTCATGATCTCAGGGTCCTGGGACTGAGCCCCGCATCGGGCTCCCTGCTCAGCAGGGAGCCTGCTTCTCCCTCTCCCACTCCCCCTGCCTTGTGCTTTCTCTCTCTGTCAAATAAATAAATAAAATCTTAAAAAAATAACAATAATGTGACCCTTTAACAACAGAGGAGAATGTTAAATGAAAAATATACATAATATTATGCACACTATGCTTGCTATCAAGCTGGCTGTAGGTGGAAAATCTCTTCAGTAGCAGAGCACCGTAATGTTTTTTATTATCATATATGATTATGAAAACTGGATTGGAAAAAAACTATTTCATTAGGGTTCTGGACTTGTAGCAAAAAATATTTTTCTCCTTTCTTGATGAACTTTCTATAATACTATTTGTGTATTTTAACATAGGTTTTAAAAGCTGCCTGTACTATTGCTGCCTCCACATGATCTTTACCTAAGTTATAACTGCACTGCAAGCCAAAAACATTTGCCACACTGCCTCTATAGTTCTTCAGCAGTGCCAGAGAATAGAAATATTGGAACCAATGAATTATCATATAAATGCCTCTGTATGATCTAAGAATTATGATATGTCTATACACAATCTTCTTTTCTTGCCAAAATCCCTCCAAGAAACATCTGTTATGCCCATTGACTCTGTTTTTGCTTGATAATTGTATGGAAACCTGTCATATTAAAAGTCACAACCTTTCCTTCAGTTATTTAATAATGGAATTGAAGTCCTGTCTCTTAGCTGCTTGTTGGGTCTTCATCAACCAGTTCCATGAAAAACTCCACTCTGTATAGAATGCTATTAGGTATTTTACATTTACTATCATTTAACCCTCATCATAATCCTATGAAGATTAAACTCTTGTCATTAGTAGAAAGAAGTTAAAGCTCAAGTGAGTAAAATAAATTATTTAAAATTACACAGTTTAGTAGAACTATTTTTTTTTAAAACCCCGAACTGGCCGAGTTCCAAATCAGTTTTCTTTCTAATATACCATGCTGGGTATCTCTTAAATCCCCTCCTCATCTTCATTCATTTACTGAGCATCGACTATGTAATAGACATTGTGGTAAACTCAGGATACGTAAATAAATGAAACAATCTTCTTCTCAAAGAGATTTAGTCTATTCTGTCCTTTGCCATTCATTCATTCTTTCATGCATTTACAAATTATGTAATAATCACCTACTATGTGGCCAGTACTTTTTTCCTTTACTTTTTTTTATTACTATGTTATGTTAATCACCATACATTATATCATTAGTTTTTGATGTAATGTTCCATGATTCATTGTTTGCGTATAACACCTAGTGCTCCATGCAGAACGTGCCCTCTTTAATACCCATCACCAGGCTAACCCATCCTCCCACCCCCCTCCCCTCTAGAACCTTCAGTTTTTTTTCAGAGTCCATCGTCTCTCATGGTTCATCTCCCCCTCCGATTTCCCCCCTTCATTCTTCCCCTCCTGCTATCTTCTTCTTCTTCTTCTTCTTCTTTTTAACATATAATGTATTATTTGTTTCAGAGGTAGAGATCTGTGATTCAATTGTGCAAGACTGTTGAATGGTCAGTACTTTTTGTAGGAAAGGAAATATAACATAGCATAAACTATTGCTTAATTATAACAGAAGATAAAATGGTAAAGAGTATGCAGTCATAATAAAGACATAAACATGTGGATAAAGCTGTTCTAATGCCAGACAAAATCCTTCAAATGAATTAGAAATGCTTAAAAACAGTAAAACATGTAATTGCAGAGAAAGATTCTTAAAGGAAAATGTGAAGAGAGATTGAAAATAATCCCAAGTAGGAAAACCTAAAAGCAGAAAGCTCTACAATTCATATCATTGACATAGGACTTCATTAATATTTATTACAGCAAAACACAGCCAACATCAATACACAGGCAGTGACTAACTCTGCCTCATATTCTCTTTTTTTTTTTAAATTTTATTCATTTATTTATTTGAAAGAAAGAGCAAGAGCTAGTGGGGACAAAAGCAGAGGGACAAGCAGACTCCATGCTGAGCATGTAGCCTGAGGAGGTGCTTGATCCCATAACCCTGAGGTCATGACCTGAGCTGAAATCAAGAGTCAGCCACTTAACCAACTGAGCCACCCAGGTGCCCCCTGCCTTGTGTTCTCCTTATCTTATGCTCCTTCCTTCACTTTCTTCAAACATTTGTCTTACCCTTTAAATTTTACTTTCAGCAAAAATATAGTATTTCACTTTATAAAAACAGAAGTCTAACTTTTCAACATATATGATCCTCTTACTGTATTTCATTATCACCAGAGAAAATTTATATACTTTTTCATATCCATAAAAATATATAAACAACAGTTTCTCATCAGTGTGGTTAAGTTGTGATTTTTGTGTTCCTTGTCTGCTTACAAGTGATAAAGAAAAATTAAAAAAAAAGAAAAATAGGCTGAACAGTATGAGTTAAAATCTCTCACTCTTACTCTCTTGCTCTCCAATACTATGGCTAATTTAGTAGACAAGATCAAAATGAACTGTCAGAAGTAATAACTAGATTAAATATTTGGGTAATGTGATAAAGATTGTTAGAAGTGAGGATTATTCCAACTCTAAATAATGTAGGACGATTTTGTTACATGTTTACTTCTCAAAATTTAATTGTTACCAGATCTAATATGACTCTGTCACAATTGAATTATTCTGCTTATTTTCTCTAGCTTATTGTTTTTAAATTAGTCATAAGTTTTCATGTTGTTCAGGTGTAACCATCTCATATTACATTGAAGCAGTGTCTATACTGATCTGATATAGTTTAGCATTGATGGACAGTTTGGTGCAGTGGAAAGAGCTTCAGATTTTGGAACAGTTTGGGTTTCAAATCCTGTTTCTACCATCATCATCTTGTTATTTTAAACATGTGTGTCAGAGATGGGTAGTGTGGCTGTCTTCCAAAGTTGGATACAATGTCTGCTATTACTTCTTGTGTCCTCAAACTGGGGGGAATATGAAAACATCTTTGATTTTATGAAGGATAGTTGCATCATGTTAGTGCTAGAAACATGGGGTTTTTTTAGTGTAGAGAAGTTCAAATATGTATACAGGAGTTCAAAGGGTGTTTATAAATGCTTAAACTAAACACTAAGTAACTAAAAAGGGGGGCTGGGCCAGTTACTAAGCTATTATCTCTCAGCTTCAAACCGCCCTTAGGTACTCTGTGATGCTCATGCCAGGACTCTGCAAATCACATTTTTGCTTTCCTAGTTGTTGAGTTTTGCCAATATGGGGCATGATTGGGAGACTACAAGGCTGGAGGAACAAGAAGTGACATGCTCCTTTCTGCTTAATCTTGTTGGTTTCATGTTGATTTCCTATTCCTTTGAGTTTCACACATCTCCCAAGCAAGTTTCTACACTCTGGAAGCCGTAGGTCTTTTCCATAGTCACAGTTAAATGCAGTATGCCATTTTTCCCAATACTTACAGAACTAGTCTTGTCCCACCTGCTTCCCTTTACCCTCAAGTCACCAGTGCCTGCTCTTCAGGGGTCTGAGAATTGGCACCATGGAGCCCTTCCTCTAGGTTTTTAGTTTAAATTATCCCAACCTCTTCTTTTTGTTCATCTCTAGGTGTGGTAGCTGCTTCTTATAGTTACTAAGTCCAGGATGATTTAGTGTTCTCTTTACTTTTTCAGTTATCAATTTAATAGTCTGTATGCCTATTATTATTCCTTATATTCCTTATATTAAATTGACTCTGCTCAAATAACTAGGGTGGTTTTTGTCCCTTTACTGGACTCTGACTGCTATAGCAAACTACTATATTTTCCTGAAATTCAGTTTCCTCATATAAACATAAGAATAATAGTGCATGGGCGCCTGGGTGGCTCAGTTGGTTAAGCGACTGCCTTCGGCTCAGGTCATGATCCTGGAGTTCCGGGATCGAGTCCCGCATCGGGCTCCCTGCTCAGCAGGGAGTCTGCTTCTCCTTCTGACCCTCTTCCCTCTCGTGCTCTCTGTCATTCTCTTTCTCTCAAATAAATAAATAAAATCTTTAAAAAAAAAGAATAATAGTGCATGAAGTCCTCATTATCCAAGAGTAATTAGCACTAGAAAAGTTCACTCAAGTGAATGCACTTTAAAAGAGAACCAAAAATACATTGCAAATTGTGAACAAAAGGTATGATTGGCACTAAA
The DNA here is from genome assembly GCF_003265705.2 of Callorhinus ursinus. Taxonomy (NCBI): domain Eukaryota; kingdom Metazoa; phylum Chordata; class Mammalia; order Carnivora; family Otariidae; genus Callorhinus; species Callorhinus ursinus. The sequence goes on from NW_027397095.1 coordinate 8,420,764, forward strand.
GTTTGAAAAATCATCAAAATTATATAAAGCATTTACCTTACATTTAACAAAGTTGTATTTATAATTAGAACTACATACTATTTCTCAGAACAAAGATTGATTTGAAGTTGATTTTGACTTTTCTTGTGTGTATGCGTAATTTTTCTGAAAAAAGTGTATAATAACAAGTCATACACTGAATTTTTAAAAGCTAGTTTTGTATGCTCATTAATAGGGTCATTTCTGAAAAATTATTCAAGGGCTTCATCAGTTTTCTAAAAGATTCTGTCTTTATTGTTCTAGTCAATGTTCCCTTATTCAACTGTTAATTGGTCTATCTGTGCAAGACTCCCACTTGTTGATGGTTTCACAAATAATTTCCCAATTCCCATATCAAATTCCCAAACTTTCATGAAATTTTGCATCTCTTATAAAATTTAGATTTTACGTTGTGATGAATTTGAATATGTCTGCAGTAAAATACTGGATTATGACTAAGCTATAATGGAAAAAGAGGGATGCTAGTATTTATCATGGAGGTATAATTAAGTAGGTATTAATTTTATGTAGTTAGTTTATAAGTGAATATTTTGGCATTTTGATTATGTTTGCTTCTCAAGAAAACTTGAATTCCTGGCTAGCAAGGATTACCTGCATACAGTTGGTAGGATTGTTGTGTTAAAAGAGATCATGTATAGGGGCACCTGGGTGTCTCAGTCAATTAAGCATCCGACTCTTGATTTTGGCTCAGGTCATGATCTTGGGGTTGTGGGATCAAGCCCCACATCTGGCTTTGCTCTGGGCTTGGAGCCTACTTAGGATTCTCTCTCTCCCTCTCCTTTTGCTCCTCCCGCCAATTAAAAAAATCTTTAAAAAAGAGATAATGTAGAAAAAGTGTTTATCACAGGGATGCCTGGGTGGCTCAGTCAGTTAAGCATCTGACTCTTATATATCAGCTCAGGTCATGATTTCAGGGTCATGAGATGGAGCCCCTCATTGGGCTCTGGGCTCAGCATGAGTCTGCTTGAGATTCTTACTCTCTCCCTCTCTCAAATAAATAAATAAATCTTTTTTCAGTACTTTTAAAAAAGATTTTGTGTATTTATCTGAGAGAGAGAGCGAGAGCATGAGTTGGGGGAGGGGCAGAGGGAGAAGCAAACTCCTCACTGAGCAGGGAGCGGGGCAGGGGGCTCCGTTCCAGAACCTTGAGATCATGACCTGAGCTGAAGGCAGACACTTAACTGACTGAGCCACCCAGCTGCCCCAATAAATGAATCTTTTTTAAAAAAAGTGTTTATCACAGTGCCTGAACCAAAGTTGGTCATAATAGTTGCCATTATTAAATTTTAACAAATTTAATAAATGTATATTTATCATATTCTTTTAATCTTTATACCTTATTATACCTGACTTGATTTGATTCTTTAATGAGAACAAGTTTAAATAAGAAGACAGAATAAAACATGGATATACCAACCTTCATCAAGAAATAGAAAGTACAGTTTTATTGGAGATATACTATGGTTGCTTCTTCATCTTTAAAATAAAATAAGACTTTTATTGAAAAGCCAGTTTTAGAGAGAAACAGGGTCTGGGAATTTTGTTGTAAAGATGTATCAGTTTTTGGAAACTGAAAGTCTTATAGATTATGCGCCTAGGTGGCTCAGTCACCTGAGCCTTCGGCTCAGGTCATGATCCCAGGGTCCTGGGATGGAGTCCCATGTCGGGCTCCCTGCTCAGCGGGAAGCCTGCTTCTCCCTCTCCCACTCCCCCTGCTTGTGTTCCCTCTCTCACTGTCTCTCTCCCTCTGTCAAGTGAATAAATAAAAATCTAAAAAAAAGAGAGAAGTAACAAGGTAATAAAATGGAGTTAGAAACATATTATTGCCCAATGTTCTATCTAAGAGAAACTAAAATGAGCCATAGTGTTTTGACTTTGTTTTAAATGGAAACAGCTCTGCTTGAACTTTTGACATAAAAACACTTACTATACTTACTGCAATTCTAGGGGTTTGCTCATGGCCTGCTGCTACCTAATAAGAAGAGGTTGAAGCAAATTGAAACATGAATCTCAGGAGATGAGTATATATGCCAGGTGTGTTGAGTTGAATTTGTATTTCTGTCAATGAAAATATGTTAGCATGTGTAAATGATTTCTTATATTTAAAATTTTTCTTTACGTTTTTGAAACAGAGTTGATTTCTGTGAGTTACAGCTTCAGCTTGATAGTTCAAAAAATATTTTGACACAGTAAAATATTGTATGTTACTAATGCCAGTTTGTAATCATTGTGATTTGGTTTGTTTCCATTTTATAATAGAAAATGTGAAGATCAGGTTTACTAAGTGGCAGACGTCAAGATTTGACAATGTAGCATATTTAACGACAATATCAAACTTCAACAATATAGCATATTTATCATTCATTGTCTTCTAAATGCATATAGTATACCTATTTTTAAATGGGTTGTTATCAAGATCAGACTTAACAACTGAGGCTGCATCTGTATGATTAAGGTACCACATGACAAACTTGGTCAAATATGTCATATGTACTTTAAGAACATAAAAGAATAAACCAAAGGCTGAACCACATTTAATATTATAAAAGTATCAACACAATACCAAAAACATTCTACAAAACTTTTGCATAATGACACTCAAGAATAACTGGAAAATATAATGAGTTTAGTTATTTCTTCAAAATCAATTTCCCTTCTGGACATAAGTATGTTTTTTAATGAAATTATCCTTTCTTTCTGTCCTCAGGCTTAAATCTTCAAATTATTCTTGATTCTTTTCTTTCTGGAGGGGTTCAAAAATAATCTAGTTATGAAATTCTTGGCTTTGCTTATCACAAATGTTGATTTGCACCATCTCTCCTTCACATTCCATCAATCACCAAGTCCTTCTCCTTTATTCCCCTTGTCACAACCCCTGTTCAGACCCTCATCACTGCTTCCCTGGATAGTTGTCATGATCTTTTAACCAGTTTCTTTGCCTTCAGTCTTTCCCCATTTGCTGGCCAGTAAATCTTCATAAAACACTATTTTGTACACATTACCCTCTCTTTAAATTTTTCAGTGGCCCCTAATTGCTTAACAAATAAACCTGTAATTCCTTAGTTTCACATTTAAGGTCTCTCACAGGTCAAAATCTTCCTATACTCCTGTGCTTTACAGAAATGCTCTTCTCTGCTCTCTTCTTATCTAACTTCTACCCTATCCTCAAACCTCTACTGAAACCACAAAGATTCTGTGAAGACTAACCTGTTTGCACCACCTCATAGTGTTCTTCCCAGTTGCCTCTCAGCAACTATAGGTATGCTGTCAAATCCTATTGTAAAATTAATATTTACTACCTAGCACATTTGTGAAACTTTGTATGATACTTAATTCAATATATCACTTCAATACAAGTATTTGCTAAAGATGCACAAGTAGTTTAGACTGTAGCTGTCAATAACAATTGTCATACCATTGATTATTTTGACCTCTATAAAACCTTGATACAGTGGGTGCTCTTTGATTCAAGGAAATATACTGAAGTTCAGAAATGTTTTTCATGGCACTGTAGCAAATGCACTTCATGGCAGTATGTCAAATGCACCTCTCTTCTGTTTTGTTCTCTGTCATTTCTGGTGCCAAGTTGGAAAGCCAAAATATCCTTTTATAGATTTCTTCCTACCAAGCAGTGCCATAACTTTCTTTCTTTATGTCTTATGCAACATCTTTCTTGCAGGCAAAATTAGCATGAGTTTTGATGCTTATCAGTAGTATCAGTACAGTCTAACCAAAGTTGTATTGCCTCTCATGCACAGTAGTCTTTAAAGCAGTCCAGTTCTGCAACAGTCATAAATAGTAGTGATTGTGTTTTATTATAATTTCTCCAGTCCAGATTGATTATTTAATGTCCAAAATCTACAATGAAAGTGAATCATTTAAGAGTAAGCTAACTATTCATTGTATGTTCACCATTTTCTTTAAATATAGCTTGGTGTCAATTTTTCAACGAACGTCAAATATACAGTATTGCAGTGAAAAAAAACATTTTCTCTGTGCTGTTAAGATATTGTTTCCTCAGACTAGAACACTAGAAGCCTGACTTTGTTTTTCTTCTTTCACTTCATAAAACAGTGAGAACAAAAACAGGGTAAAGCCCATAGCAACAAGATATTTCTTTTACCATCTGTTTGATTTATGTCGAATTTAAACTGCTTGTATTTTAGAAAGGAATCTGTTTTCTGTCTTCAAAAAGATGCAATCCAACATCTCTCAGCTGCTAATTTTTAGCACTTAGAGGTCCCCTTGGGCTGCTGTCAACTACAACTTATTGCACAGGTACTTTTCACTAAACTCATTATAAAGTGATTAGCCTCCAGCAAGATAGTGCAATGCTACAGCCTGCTTGCATTATACGTGGCTTTGCAACTGAATTTTGTACTGTCAAATCTCATCAGATAGTGAGTATAGAATGACTCTTGGGATTCAACACAGAGAATGTGGAGAAAGATCTTGTCACTTCTCTTCTACAACATACTTTTCCAAAAAGATATGTACACACATATATGCACATGTGTGCACAAATGACATATGTATAAAATGTATGTCATTAGTTTAAAATAAGATGCCAGGGCCGCCCGGGTGGCTTAGTCATTTAGGCTGTTAGGCATCTGACTTCAGCTCAGGTCATGATCTCAGGATCCTGGGATGGAGTCTGCACTGGCTCCCTGCTTGGTGGGGAGTCTGCTTCTCCCTTTCTCTCTGCCCCTTCCCCTCTCTCAGCTCCTGCTCTCTCTCTCTCAAATAAATAAATAAAATATTTTTATAAAATAAAATAAGATGCTAGTCTCAGCTCAAACACACTTTTAAAATCTACGAATTATTTTTCAGTTTATTCTTTAAATCCAAAAGCTAATTAAGTAGTTCTACCTTGATTCTCTGAGTATTTATGATTAATATATATGAGTGCTATTTTTTTATTAGCACATTTAAATTGACAGTGCTTTTTACCTTAGGGTTCCAGTGTTAGTCGATATTTTTGGGTCTGATAGGCTGTCACAGTTTCTCCACTGAAACTAAAATTAGACTAGTTATGTAGAGACACAGATTATCAGAACTAGGAGGTTTATTTAGTTATTTATTTCCAAGCCTCCCTAATGACGTAGGTGTTATCCCAGCTTTCATACTCACCATTGCCTGAAACTAGCACTACAGTGTAATTAATACTCAATAGCCTATACTAGAACCTACTTCAACTATATTGTCCAGTTCATATTCCTGAATTCTTGTCCAGCTCATATGGTAGGGTTAAGCTTGTAATGCACCTATAGACGTTTTCAAACATAAAGAAGAGGGCACCTGGGTGGCTCAGTTGGTTAAGTGTCTGCCTGTGGCTCAGGTCATGATCCCAGGGTTCTGGGATGGAGCCCCCTGCTCAGTGGGGAGTCTGCTTCTCTCTCTACCTGTCCCTCCTGCTTGAGATCTCTCTCTCTCACTCTCAAATAAAGAAATAAAATATTAAAAAAAAATAAAGAAGAATTTGTACAGTCCTTGGAAAAAAAACACAGAACTTCATATTCTGAAATTTTTCATGCTATAACAACTTCAAGTATAAAGGCTAACACAAAACAAATGATCTACTTTGAGTACAGAAGACTAAAGTTATTTCATTATTTGCTATTTTTTCCATTGTTTAAGCTGAACTACTATTTATTCTATAGATGGGATTGATTTTTTTAAATGAATAGATTATTTGTATATGGGTTTCATTTTGCAATAAAACTCATTTGCATATGGAATTCATTTTGCAATGAATAGGTTGCATTTTGCAATCTCTCACCCTTGCTCAAAGATTCTGACTCACTAGAAAGTTCTTAGACATTATCTTTCCACAGGTTACTATGTGGAGATAACAGGATGTGGTAGATTAAATGAGACATTCTTTTAGGCCTTTGTTTCTTTCTCTTTAATATGAAGATAATGCAACTAACTCAGAGTGTTATTGTGAGGTTTTGTTATATATATATTTATTTCTATATATATATATGTATATACATGTGTATATTTTTTCTTGGAACAAAGGGAACACAAATACTCTTTATTATTATTACATGTTAATTATATAATTATTTGACTATATTTATTTAATATTTATTTTTGATATGAAATATGATATTAATCCCATATGAAATGATTAATGATGTAATTTGTTGTATAAAAATGCATCCTAGATACAGTATATATTTTTATTTTCTACACTTCTGGTATACATATATACATACATATTTTTTATTCATATATATGCCACTAATAATGTTTCAACACTTATAAAAAGTGAACTATGGGAGTAATTACCTTATCAAATGAAATAGAATATTACTACCCTCCTAATATGAAAAATGAAATAAAAGTGTTATTTAACTCTCCTTCTCCTATTGGTTGGAATCACAAATATTTTTGGCACTGGGTATAAATTCTTCCATTCTTTCATAGGTTTCCAATCTATCTTGCCAACCTTATCACCTGTCACCCCTAAATGTACCCTAGGCTCCAGCCACATGTCTATAATTACTGTTCCCTAGATACTATTTACAGCAAATTATCTTATTTTATTATACCAAACCATCCTTGCATTCCTAAAATGAACCCTGGGTTTGATCACTAATTCATAATTAACTTAATTTGAATTTAAGTTAATGATTTTGCTTCAATATTTGTAAGTCAGACACAGCTGTCATTTTCTTTACCAAGCTCTCCTTGTGAGTTTTTAAGCATTACCATGTGTTGTTTAAAAGAAGAGGAAGAAAAGAATGTAGAAGCTTTTCTTCTCACTATTTTTTGGGGCAGTTTAATAGCACTGGAATTTTCTTTTGCTTATAGTGTTAATAGAATTCACCCTGTGAAGCTATCTTGGCTGACTTTTTTGGGGGGCAGGATAAGTAATCTGACAATATTTTCCATTTATACCATCCTTATACCTCACTTTTTTTAGTAGGGATTTATAGGTATATTATTTGTAGTTAAAATGGAAAGTTCAGAAGTATTAAAAGCCAGAAAATTGTTAATAATTTTGCCCCTACAAATTGGAATTGGAGGTAGAGGTTTGGACAGGGGGATGGATATTGACTTTTTATTTAAATCCTTTTCTATCCTTTACTGTTTTATATATAAAGTAAAAAACACTTTTTTTATTTTTTATTTTTTAGATTTTATTTATTCATTTGAGGCCCAGAGATACAGAGAGAGAAAGCACAAGCAGGGAGAGAGGCAGAAGGAGAGGGAGAAGCGGGGTCCTCGCTGAGCCAGGAGCCCGATGTGGGGCTGGATCCCAGGACCCTGGGATCATGACCTGAGCCGAAGACAGACGCCTAACGATCTGAGTCACCCAGGCACCCCTAAAAAACACTTTTAAGTTTTATAAAACTACTTTAAACATCTTTGAAAGGTACTATCACCAGTTGTATGAACGTACTTATGAAATTGGTTGTACTCACTTTTTACGCCTGTATTATTTGAATGTTTATGGTGAATTTTCATTATTTTGCTGTTTTAAAAAAAACTGCAATGACTTTCCCATTACCTAAATTAAAAAAAAATGCATACTCCTTAGAATACAAAATTCTTTGTTATCTGGCACTGCACTGCTCATACCCACCCTCATTCTGGTCATGTTTACCTATGTACAAGCAGTTTAACATTGCAAATCTTCACAACCTCACACAATATGTTTCTTTTACCTGTAATGCCTTCCTTAATCTCCCTGTTCTTCATTCTAGCTAACTCTTACCCAGCCTTGAAACCTTAGGTCTAGAGGTAACCCTCTAGAAACTGGGCTACTGTATACTTCTTTCTTTGTGTTCCCATAGAATCCAATATCTTAACAGATCATCAGACTTTACTGCATTATCTGTTTACTTCTCTGACACTCATTTGATTTTGAATAGTATGTAGTCTGGTTCTAGAACACAGAGATAAATGTTTAATCAGTGATACATGTTTGTTTTACATACATATTTACATATATGTATATATATTTTTTATACTTCATTCCAATAAAATTTTACTTTTAAATTGTTATGTGCTTCTCTATTTTATACACTAGTCAATAACAAGCAATGTCTTGTGTAGCTTTGCATTTTCCAAGCCCATAACACAATTACTTTCACATATTCAAATTTTTGTTGAAATATATATATAGTATTTTAACCATCATTGCACATCTTGATTCCCCACTGTATATTCATATCTCATAAATGATTAAAAGTTTATCATTTTACTGTGAAACAGACCCTAGTATTCACCTTTAGTGAATATTTAGTTGGTCCTTATATCAAGTCCTTATAGGAATATTACAGTATTAGAAATTATCCCTTGGCCTTCACTCAAGAAACAATTATAGAGTGAGTTTTGAGAAGGTTCAATGTTTCCCTGGAGAGAAGAAAAATACATAATGACTGTAATTCTGTGAATTGATTCTCCAGAAATGGGGACTGGTTTCCAATGAATTTTCAATGTTTTCCTATTGTTTCTCATATAACAAAGAACATTCATTCATTCAATTTACATTGAGCACCAACTATGTGTCAGGCTGCACTAAGCCCTGGGCATACACTATTGAACATTAAAGATCATTTATAAAGTAAAGATCAGCAGTATTGACATAGTCATTTGCTATAAATTATATAGCAACAGCAGCAGAAATATTAACGTCTAAAACATATTGAGTACTTAATACATCCAGAGCACCGATTTATAACACTCTAAAGATATAGTTGGCATTGCTTTCACCGAAACACATGCGAGGAAGTCCATCCAGAGTCTCTGCCATCCTCCCTATCCCATACAAATTCTCAGGTACCATCTTTGATATGTTAGGCTTACATTTAAAACAAGATTATAATCTTTATTTTTCAAGTTGCTTAATTTTGAATGCATATTTTCCTCAAACTATTATATGCCTCCATGGCAGGAGGTTAATCAATCATGTGGGCTAAGGGTGTTTGATAAAGCTTAAAACACTACTAGGTTGGCCAGGGGCCCTAGGCAGCTTCATCATTATATATCATTAAATATAATATTAAAATATAATATTAAATCTATGTATCTATCTATGTATCTATCTATCTATTAGGAAAGTGATTCCTCCACAGCCCCGTGGGCCAGAGCAGTATGTGGATCAACACCTGTTTCAGGGTTCCAAGCAGTTTGCTTTAGGCACCCATTGATAACAGCTTCAAGATCCCAGCAGTCACTTCACTTCACTCAGACCTGGCACTGCTCTGAGGACCCAGACCTAGCAAGTTCTGACACCGTGAGTCTTCACCCGGAAGCAGCCACAGGGTCACTCCTGCCATGGTCCCCACCTGGGTCTGGGCCTTGGGGAAAGCCTGCTCACAAGGCCAATGGCCTGCTCACAATGTGAGGCCTCCACTTACAGTCTTAAGTGAAATCCTGGGCCTTTTGATACTACAAATCTGGAGCTACCTGGGACCCAGTCACCAGCAAAGCCAGGGTCCAGGTGAAGGGCCTCCCATGTTTCCATGGGTCCCCCAGGGATTTGGGATATTTTGCTAACAGTTTTCAAATTAGAAAGCTCTCAGTGGCATGAGGCTGGGAGTAGCTACTTCAGGAGGATTGTGAAGATAGAGCAAGCATTATTTTGACATGGAGTGGAATTATAGATTCAAATCTGGACTGGATCAAACACAATGAGTAGTAACATTTAGGTGCAGAAGGGGGTGGGGAACTAAAGAAAAACAACCAAACAAAAAAATCTTGACTGAAAAGAAAAATAAACTTTACTTCAAACTTGAGCTTTCTGCTGGGCTATAGTAATCTCATTAACTGAGCAGTTGCACTTTAAAGTAGATGAAAATGCAAAAAGCCTACAGCCTGGTTACTTGCTGACTGAGAAATAACATTGATACTTAAAGACAATTGAACTGACATACATATGTAATTTTATTTAAATGATGATGAGACTGGTAATTCTGAGGGAGCCCATTTTTGTCTGGGTAAGAATGTTGCTGTTTTGGGATTTAATGAAAGCAAAAGTGTCATGGAGAGAGAGAAAATGTACTTTGAGTGTTTTTGCAAGACAGAAGGAAAAATTCTGCACCAAAAGATCAAACAGGGTTGTTATTTTTATTTTTTATCAAACAGGATTTCCACGGAAGGCTTGGGAAAATAATGATAAAATATGTGTTATAATTAGGTACTCTGTTGGACCAAATGGGCTTTATAGTCCAGGCAGAAGATTCCAAGTTCATCTCCAAGTTCATCACCATCAGATCTCTGTGGTGAGATCAATATTTGGCTGTATTTTAAAGCAGGAGACTAAAAGGCTAAAATAATTTTGGACAAATCCATCCCCTGAAAATTAAAGAATAACCCAACAGCAGTTGTTACCTATATTTTTTAAGAGTAATGCTAAGTTACTAAATAGACAGAGAATGTGACTTTCCTCAGTGATGTGGGAAACAAAGGCAGAAGAAAAATTATTAAATTTCCTTGACTACCTACAACCCATTGACAAGTCTTTGAAACGGGCAGAGTGACATTCTTCTAGGGACTCAACTGCCTTGATGTTGACACTTTGCTAAGGGCAAAAGGCAATCCTAGCCCAAACCCCACCCCCTAGGATCCTGTAAGTCTACTTTAACATACAAAAATTCCTTTGGAAACTTCCTTTATCTCTAACCCCCCCCCAAGACATGTGTTGGCAATCATCCCCCAGCATATGGCCCACCATTACACATCTGAAGGGTCTCATGACTAAGGTTTTATTAGACGGTAATAAATGACCTTTTCCCAAAAATAGCTAGCCCCCTCAAGGTCCTGGAAACCTTGCTTCCAAAATTCCTTAGAGACTTACGCTATCCCTAACTCCCTCCCAACTTGCAAGTATATAAGAGGCCACTCCTCATGACCCCAGTGCAGCTTTTTCTGCCCACGGGTTCTGTCCCATGCTTTAATAAAAACCACCTTTTTGCACCAAAGATGTCTCAAGAATTCTTTCTTGGCCATTGGCTTCAAACACTAACATCTTTCCAACATCACTCAGAGCATGATTTTAGAGGTACCAGATCCACCTCTTTTGTAAAATAATCCCTCAGTTTTCTTTTGAGGCAATTGTTTTGAATGTTTTTTCTAGTAAGCATCACTTTCTTGATTCTAAAGTTAAAACTTTCTCAATATAGATGATTTAGAAGATACAAAATATTTTGGGCGCCTGGGTGACTCAGTTGGTTCGGCAACTGCCTTCGGCTCAGGTCACGATCCTGGAGTCCTGGGATCAAGTCCCGCATCTGGCTCCCTGCTCAGTGGGGAGTCTGTTTCTCCCTCTGACCCTCCCCCCCTCATATGCTCTCTCTCTCTCATTCTCGCTTTCTCAAATAAATAAATAAAATCTTAAAAAAATTTTAAAAAAAGATACAAAATATTTTAAAAAGCAAATAATCATCACCACATGCAATATGTTACTTTCCTTTAAGATTTCCTTTGTTGTTGCTTTAAGAGGTTTTCCTCACTCCAGTATTGCACAATTAATTTCTTATATTTTCTTTTTGAGATTACTTATTAAACATTTAATTATTTAATCCATATTTTGGTGACTGGTGGTAAGTGACTATGTAAAATTTGGTAAATAAATAATTGTTGTGGCACTGTTTATTGGCTAATCTTTTCTTTTCCTAATATAACGCCACCTGTATAAATTACTAAGTTTGTACTTGCACTGGAGCCTATTGGGAACTATTTTTTCCCATTACTCTATATTATCACACTAGTAATAAACTGTTCTAATTTTTTTAAGCCTTGTAGTATATTTCCTCAGCTATTCCAACTGTTTATTCTTTTACGTGGATGTTAACATCATATTCTCACACCCCCTTCACCCTCCAAATTAATCATTATTATTCATTGTTATTTTCACAGCAATTATCCATAAACTAATTTGAGAATTACTGAGATCTTTATAATAGCGAAGAGTTCTGTGTTTTTTTTTCCTATCTGTATAATGGGTTTATACAGTCTTTATATTATTGCTTCAGCTTAAATCACCTTTTCTTCTATTCTTTTATGTCTCATTTTAAAGCCTCAGTTTAAATATCTCAGTGTAAATGTCCAAGTCCCAGGTTAAATGTCACCTCTTCAGAGAAGAAACCTTTCTTTGATCACTCAATCTAAAGTAACTCCTACCCCTAACATCTACACACTGAATCACATTGCCCTGGGTTTTTTCTTTTATAGTACATATAAATTTTAAAAATTATTTTATTTCTATATTTGTTTATCTGTTTGTTTCCTCAGCCAAATATATAAAAATCATGAAGGAAAGGATTTTAACTGTCTTTTTCATTGCTTTTCCCCCATCATCTAGCACAATGTCTGGTACATATTGATGTTCAAAAATTGTTTGCTGAATGAACAATGAATGAGTGAACGAAGTCAGCTCAGACATAACTCCGTCTGCTCTGTGCTTGATGTATACTCTACCAGTCCCAGCACTGCTACCATTGGTTGTTGTGTAGAGTTACATGTAGCATCTAGTGGAGTGGTATCTAGATTTCCAACAGCTCTCCACTCCCCAAGCCAGACTCTGTTATTGACACTATCAAATCATAATTGTGATCTGGCCCTTTGTGAGGTTCCTCAGTCTTTCCCATTTCAAGATATTTCACAGAAATCTCTCAGGGTTTGTGTTGTGGTTGGCTCCTTAGATGTGAGGGATACCCCCTACTATTTTGTTTTTCTTTCACTTCAGTTGGATTCTAGAGAGATGGAACCATTTTGGTTCCTGGGCCATCTTTCTGACAAGACCACTTATTAACATTAAACGCTATATCTTGATTATTTACTTATTTATTTATTCTGTTTATGTGATCTATAAAATACTTGCAGAGCATTTTAAAGTGTCTTGTTATAAATGTGATATTTTGGGTGCCTGGGTGGCTCAGTTGGTTAAACGACTGCCTTCGGCTCAGGTCATGATCCTGGAGTCCCAGGATCGAGTCCCGCATCGGGCTGCCTGCTCAGCAGGGAGTCTGCTTCTCCCTCTGACCCTCTTCCTTCTCGTGCTCTCTCTCTATCTCATTCTCTCTTGCAAATAAATAAATAAAATCTTTAAAAAACAATAAAAATAAATGTGATATTTTTCTTGACTCTTTAAAAATTATTTAAAAATATATTACAAGGTTATTTCATTTGGTGCATTACAGCTTTGAGTATTGAATGTTAACATTTATTTTTAAAATTTATTATATTTTTCTGGTTTAGTGTGATCAATGTCTTTGGAAATTAAAAAACTGACCAAAATATTTTTAGATGTTAAGTCTATCTTACTTCTCCCTTCCTCTTTTTCCCTCCCCCCCCACACACATGCACACTACATATGACTATTAGTCATCTCTTTTAAACAAAAAAGTCAATTTTTTTTTTTCAGCTCCAGAAATTTTCTCTCCACTGTTCTTTGGTTTTTGCTTCTGTTACATCATATCTGTTCTCTTCTAAAATCTTTATTTTGTGTGTATTGAATTCCTTGAATTTGTCCACAATGTCTGCCATATTTTCTCTTATGGATTTTCACCAGTTTACCATTTTCTCAGAGCTCTAAATGAAGTTTTTGAATCTGTTTGCTACTTTTAAAATTCAATCATTACCACATTATATGGTACTTTTTTAAAGTTTTAAATTTAACAATCTTATTTTTAGAAGTCTGTGTGTGTGTGTTTAACTCCAATTCATCTCTCATGATTACTTGTTCTAGTGTTGTTTGATTTATTTTTAGACCAATTACATTCTTAAATCTTGTTGAAAAAAATCATAAAACTTCCCTAATGTTCTTCTGTTACTTGGAATACCTGTGTTTCCCAGTGAGTTATCTGTTCTGATTCTTGATAACGTCCTTTGTTTGAATTACAGTATATTGTCACACATTGGGTGATTTTTTTCCCTTTTCTTTTTAAAAAAATCTCATATCAGAATATCTATGGTTCTACATTACTTTGCCATAGTTAAGTAGAGATAAGTAATGTAAGAAATTGGCGTAGATCTTTGCATGAAACTTTCAAATCTAGATGCAAAGAAAGGGGACATTTTATAATTTATTATAAATTTTTGTTGTTAGTGACTTCATAGTCTAGAGGGATTGAGAAAAGATTCAGAGCCCTAAACAATCCAAGTAGGAAATTTTGCCACTGTGCTATTTCTTCATTTGTGAGAGCAAACAGTGCAAACAAGCCTAGAAGCAAGCCCACAATAATCAGCTCCCCTGTACCAAGAACAAGTCATGACAGTCCTCAGCTTCCTTCTTAGTGATGCTGCCTGTAGCATTGACTTTTGGCTTCTAGTGAGCCCTCACTGTCAGTTAAGTTTTTCTCACTTCTCCACAGGTCTAATTATAGGTCTAGATACTGTGCATGAAGAGAGGTCATGCAGCATTAATGTGATATGCCCTTCAATGTTCTTTGGCCCACTCTAACAATTAATTCAGCCTTCTTTTTTAAACTTTAAGAAGCCCTGCTCAAGTTAGTTACCTCAATTTACTTCTCAGACGTTATTTTTTCACAGGAGGCAATTTTCTCTTACGGGTTCTAATCTTTCCTTCATCTGGCCCCTTCTTATTTGAACTAACAGGAAATCCTCAAAGTCTGTGGTACATCAATTGCCAGTTTTCCACTCTGTTTTTACATCTCTTGTCTTTTCAGTGAGAATATAGAGAATTTCTGTACCATCACTACAATTTTTACTGAAAGCCATTTCTTTCACTTCTTCTACTTCATTTCTTTTGAAAAATTAGATTTGCTTTAAAAGTTTGGAACTATGCAGCAAGTACAATATTGACATTCTGGATTGTTAAAATAAAATTATCCTGGTAAGGTGATCCATTAGGGCATTATCAGACATTATACTCTTTAAAATTAAACAAATAGGGGCGCCTGGGTGGCTCAGTCGTTAAGCGTTTGCCTTCGGCTCAGGTCATGATCCCGGGGTCCTGGGATCGAGCCCTGCATCGGGCTCCCTGCTCCGCGGGAAGCCTGCTTCTCCCTCTCCCGCTCCCCCTGCTTGTGTTCCCTCTCTCGCTGTCTCTCTCTCTCTCTGTCAAATAAATAAATAAAATCTTTAAAAAAATAAATAAATAAATAAAATTCAACAAATATTCATTAATAAAAGTAAATGAGATACAACCCCCTTTCTAAAGTCTAAAGGTGCCCACAAAAAGGAATATATTTATTGTCATTTAACAGGAAGAGGAAATTAGGCAAGGAAAAAATAGTTTTATTAGGATTATTAATAAGAAACATGTGATATAATGGGTAACTATACAAGCAATAACAAATTTAGAGCAACTCTAGCAAGAGATTGCTTACCAATGGTCAGCATGAGAATTCTGACACAGAAAGCAAAAATAGGGTTACCAAAATGAGGACTGGAAGAATGAGGATTGTAAGGGAAGTGGGAGGACATTGTGCTGACTCAGAGTATTACCTACGGTTGGATGAACCTTTTTTTTCTTTTTGACATGCATCTTAATGTTATAATATTTCCATTACTCTAAGATTAAGATGTTTCCTTAAAGGTTTTCCAGTTAGTATTTGTGCATATACACAAAAGTGAATGCTTGAATGACAAGAAATCAATGCAGGTCAAATCTAGTTATTTACCTGCTGAATAAGGATTTTCTATTGCTTTCCATATGGCTGTCCTCCAGCAACAGTGGGTCAAGTCCTTCTCATGCTTCGAATCTCTCTGACTTCAATTCTGCCCCATCTTTCTGACTCTTTTGTCCTTTTCTTCTGCTTTTAAGGCCCCATCTGTATATTCTAAGACCCATGATATTATCCCCATTTTAAACTCAGCTGATTAGCAACTTTAATTACATTAGCAAAGTCCCTTATCAACAGTACCTAGGATTGAATAAAGTGGTCATGGGAATTTTGGGTAAAGGGCATCTTTAGAATTCTGCCTACTGTCAAATGTATACAGGGTAAGCTTTCATAAGGGAGAGACCTATGCCTCATTGCTTTGCTAGCTCTCTTCTTTATTCACTGCTATTATTTGCTTTTATACATTTTTGCAATCATAAATATTGTAGATTTCCAGGGCTGACTTCTTAACCTTGACTTGACCACACACACACACAAAAAAAGAGAAATTCTTTTTTTTCCTCCAAACATTTGAATCATTGACCAAAATAAAGTCCTGGAAGTTATTAGCCTTTGAGTTTTACATAATTTCTTATGATATGAAACGCACAAAAATTCTATTAAAATACCACTGAAAGTTAATCATGAACAGAGTCTTTAGAATTCTTAAAGATGCTCATTTTGTAGAGAAATGGGGAAACAGAAATGTCAGCACTGGCAGCTGAAAGGGTATAGATCTCCTGGTAATAAGAGAAGCAGCTGTTTTAATACACATTTTTTTGGAGTAAAATGCCCCATTGTGCTCTGGAATCCCTAATTAATTATGGTAAAGAACCAGAGTTTGCTGTTTTGTACCATCCAGAAAAAAAATGATATTAACACATCTATATTCTAAAAGCAACAAATATGTTTACCTTAAAAACTTTAACTTTCTGATTTTAATACTATTTGGAGGCTGTTTTATTATCCTCTTATGTAGATAAAGCTATGCAGAAGTTTTGACTCAGCTGATTAAATATCTACCTGGACATCAATTTCCCCCTCTAACTCTTTAGTTGAATCTGGTTGCTTGCTACACTAAAGAATAAATGATAACTGGATCTTGCATCAAAGAAAGAGGGAAATATTTCAATGAAAGATCTTAAAGTTGCCCCTGATGAGCAAATTCAGTGTTCTACTAGCTTAATATTTTCTCACAAACAAACAGGAAGAAAATTGTGCTCTTCTGATGCTGCATGACTCCAGATTTGTTTGTCTCACAAAAGATATTTCTGTAGAATTAAGAATGCTTACTGTATAAATATATGAAATGATGACATATTGTGATACTTGTAAATGTCTTCTTTCTTTTTGTTTGCTTTTATAAATATGTTTACGTGTACTGTCTTAACAGCTAAATTAAGAATTACAGTTCAGCTTAATGCAAAAGTTTCTAGTTAACATGACGAAGCCACTTGGCAGATGAATAGTATGAAGCAGGTTTTACAAAATTGCCCAACTTCCTTTGGACTCCAAATGGTTCATATGCATTTAGGAAAAATTAATCTGAACCACATTTAAATGATTGGCTCTGAAATATCCATTAAATCTCAGCATAAGGATTTGAAAGTTATTATTGACAGTTTCTTATACAGAGGAAACCAACACATATCCTGTGTTTCAAAACTACAGAACATCAGGACCTGGAATATTACATACAGTTATAATCACTGGATCACAAGAAAGACACAGAATTGGGGTAGGAGAAACTTAAATCATCACAAAATAAGAGACATTGCTATATAGAACAACCTTAAACTAGGATTTCCGGTGAAGTGTTACTTTCTAGTTTCTTGTTTAAAGAGCCAGGAACAAGGTTTAAAATTGTAAAACAAGTCTTTTTAGGACCATGAGAAAGAAAAACTATTTTCCACTGGAGAGTGAATGGTTTGATAAAAGAATATCAATATTGGAGTAAGACAGGTTTGAGTGAGAGTCCCAACTCCAACATATGTCTGCTGTGTGACTCTGAGCGAGTTACTTTCCCCCTGAATCTCAATCTCTTCACTTATGGAATAAGGGTAATTATAATAACTGGTTTTGGGGATTAAATGAGATAATATTATTTCCACAGTCCTAGACAGTTAATGGGAATTCACTAAATGTTACTTCACCATTTAACACATTTTTAAAATTGGAATTACCATTCCAAACAAAGTAGAATTACTATTCAAATAAAAGGCATATGCTAAATAGTTTAAAGAAGCATAATGATGAGAGTGACAGTCCCATAGTAGATTTTTAAACAGAAATTTGGGATATTTAGAAAGGATACAAATTTTCAGTTAATAAGAAGAATATGTTGTGAGGATCTAATGTAGAGCATGGTGGCTATAGTGAATAACATATATATATATATATATATATATATATACATATATATATACTTGAAAGTTACTGAGAGTAAATCTTAAACATTCTCACCACACACACACACACACACACACACACACACACACACACACACACAGAGTTAACTATGTGAGGTGATGGACATGTTAATTATCTTATCTTGGTAATCATTTTACAATGCATACATATACCAAATCATTACATTGTATACTTTTAAATATATACAATTATATTTGTCAGTCATGCCTCAACAAAGTTAAAAAAAAAAAACAGAAAAGAATATCCCTAGCATTTTGAGGTAAATGTTTAAGATGTTTCAGAGGAAATTTTGGCCAAAATGTTAGGAGAAAAAGGCTTTTTCCCCCCTTTTACAGCTGGCCCTGAATGAACAGATTCTTTTTATAAGGCAGTGAATGAGAATTTCAGAGACAGACTTTGGTCAAAAGAGAACTCCCAAAGCTCTTTTATTTTCTATTTAGGATAATATTTAGCAAGAATTAGATAATATCCATCCTGATTTCTCAACCTTTTAATAATGAGGTTTCTTTACTATATGTTTAACTGTTTCAAATATCCAAGTAGAAAATCAAGACAGTCTCCTGTCTTAGCCTAAGAGTTTGTCAATGGTCAATCATTATGGGCATGGCCTGGTCTCTGCTCCTCTCCATTCATAAAAACTCCCTCCTTTTTCTTAATGCCTAAGTTGACTGTCAGTGAAGACAATTGTATTTTTTCCTTAATTAGGGCATTGATACATGAGTTTCTTAAAATTACAGAGAGGTTTGCAAATTCACATGCATGTAAAAATTCTCATGGTTCTTTAGGGGCCAAGAGAAGACCTCCCCAAGATGGGTCACTTTGACATGCAGATTATTTTGAGTTAAAAGCAATCAAAACCCAGCAGATTCAGGAAAAACTCTTGACCTCCCCTCAACTGCCTAAAAAGGATATGGATGGAGGATCTGCTCTAGGAAGAGAGCTATCACCATAGAAAACCACATTATAATATGAACTAGGTATGGTAGACAGGAAGGAACCTAGAAAGGCCTGTTTGTCAAAGTCCTCCATGTTTCATTGCTTTTGAATGGCCCAGCAAACATTTGTTGACCAAACATCTACTCTTTTTCATTTTCCTGTGAATTGCATTCCTTCCCTTTGAAGTCCCAAACTCCTACTCCCTTCTCCTTAGTTCAGGATAACATGTAATACTTCATTTTGACTATCTTTGGAATTTTATATCTATACAAAATTAAATTAGATTTTTTTCCTGTTAACCTGTCTGACATCAATTTGATTCTTAGTACAGCTAGAAGGACTTTGAAGGGCAGAGGAGATTCTTCCTTTCTGACAGTATAATATAAACCATAAAGGCTAGAGAATACCCCATGATCTCTTCCAGTTCTTGTTTATAAGATAAATAACTTATCTTTTGGGAATGAAAAGGCCCAAATCTTGCTATACTATTACATCCTGGCGTATTTTCAAATCCTTATGCTTCCAGATGAAGACTTCACTGTCCTGTGGAAAATAGTCAAGAAAGCCCTTGATTTTGTAGGATTGTCCAAGAGTCCCCGGAACAAGACTGTCAGTCATGCATCTCTTTGGACTTCTCATGTTTCACTGGTTGTATGAAACAAGATTCTGACTCACTTTGCTATTTATTTTTCTTAGATAACTATTAGAGTTAGTTTGCTCTCTTACAGAGCAAATAAAGCCTGAGTGTTCCATTCAAGAGTGGTTGTAGTGAACAAAACCAGAGTGGCTTATTATTAATTTTGGTTCTCTTACTACTTGTAACTTTAGATGAAAAATCTTTTGTATATAGTGCTAAGTAAAGAAAGAACAATATGCAAAATTGAATGTATAGCATGATCACAATCTTATAATATCCATAAGAAAATGTAATAAAATATCATCAAATATATTGATTTGAAACAGGCTTTACCTGTTTTTAAACTTCTTTTCAGGACATAATCCATTTACAATTAAAAAACAAGTTAGATACACATTTAAGGGAAAATCTGTACATCAATCCCAAGAATTGTGAAAAATTGTGGATGCTGTGATATCTGCTGTGCCTGGAAATGGCTGTTCAGGAAGTAATCACCTCTTAATTGTTGATTTCAAAGTAATGTGGGAATGCCCCTCTGCCTCAAATTAGTTCCTCCACAAACTTTCATATAAATGCCTGAATCCCTGCAATTAAGACATTATCTTTCTGGACTGTGGATATTTTCCTTTGTTAAAAGTAGTACATACTTTGGAAGGGGAAAACTATCCAACATATCTTAATAAAGGCTTTTAACCGAAACCTCAAAAACAAAACAAAACCACAAGACCAGGTATACAAGATAACATGGTAAAGGTACTTAATTGCAGGCAACCAAAACTGTTTTAGGATAATTTAGGAAAAAACATATTTTATTGAATCTATTTGATATCTCATAAAATCAAAACAAAAATGAAAAAAAAAACAGGCTTAGGTAATGAGCAGGTAAAAAAGGAGCTAAGATATAATGGAGAATGCATTCTATTGGTGAGAGACAAAAGCAGTGGGAATAACACCAAATTCAAAACTTAGGTGGGTGACAAACCTAGTCAGATGCCTACTCCCTAAAAGGTAGGTTGGAGAAGAAGGTAAACTTTTTCAGTTTCTATAGTGTGATGTGGCCTCTCTCTCCTGCCAATATTCATAAGGTAAGAAATTCATCAACATGGGAGTTCAGATAATAAACACCCAAAAGTAATGACAAATGTTCACAGAAAATGCAGTGAGGGCAGATAATAACATAGTTATGTAATAAGGAGTTTTACGTGGGAGGGTACAATATATTTGTATTCCTTGTATGTGGTATCAAAATAAATTAAAGTGATAGATATATCAAAGGGAAATTTAAGTCAAGCTTGAGGAATTTAGTGTGAGGTTCATCTGTAGATGTTTATGCGAGTGTAATCTGGTATAAGCAATGTTTGGAAAAGATTATCCTTGCTGCAGTGAGAAAAAGTTAGATCTTGGAAACAGAGACAAGAAGTGGGATATTTGAATTGAAATCATCAAAGTTCTTTCTGTTAACATTTCACCAGGCACAATTTGAAAAGGCTAAAAACTTCTGATCCCTAGTTGCTCCTATTTATTCTTACCTTATTGCCCCCCCCCTTGTTATGTCATTCCAAAAAGGCTTATTTCCTGACTCCCATGATTAGTGGTAAACCAATGAAATTCCTAAAACTTACACCATTTCACATGATTCTAAATTCTAGATATGTGTAGCTGTTGAATAAAGTACAACCTTCCACACACCACATATAAGTTCTGAAGCACCTGCTTTTTTGAAAAAAAAAAAAAATCTTGTTTTCCTTTGACCCACTTTAGAATTTTGTTTGCAACTCATTTTCATATCAGAAGAATCTTTAATAAACTATTAATGTTAACTGCTTGCCATAATCAAATCTCTAAGCAATACCTTATGTAAATTCATTTCACTACTGAAAGGAGCTCTGCAACAAATCCTTATTTTTTTAAAGATTTTATTTATTTATTTATTTGACAGAAAGAGAGACAGTGAGAGAGGGAACACAAGCAGGGGGAGTGTGAGAGGGAGAAGCAGACTTCCCACTGAGCAGGGAGCCCGATGCAGGGCTCCATCCCAGGACACTGGGATCAGGACCTGAGCTGAAGGCAGACCCAAGGACTGAGCCACCCAGGCGCCCCATGCAGCAAATCCTTATGTATTTACTCCCCAGCTTATATATTTTATAAACTCTTATTTTGGAATGTTTGTTCATAAGGAGAACATTTATAATGTCAAAGCTTGTTATTCTTAGTACATTTATATAGGACCTTTAGTCCTTCACATGGGTCAGCTTGTCCTATTGACTTCAATATGCCAGACCCAATGCATTGTGGGAAGATTTGGGGATGGCAAAGTTAAACATATTTTCATTAAATACCACTTTCCTATCTACTCCAATCACAGCTCCTTTAAATTTTAGCAGCTCAATATTTGACTCCATCAGAATTATTAATATCATCCTTTTCTTGTTTTACACAGTTAAGATATACTAATTTCACCTTCTGTAGAAAAATCTAGGTTAGTATGTCTTTTTTTAAGATTTTTATTTATTTACTTGAGAGAAAGAGAGAAGAGAGTGAGCACAGAGGGAGAGGGAGAAGCAGACCCCCTGCTCAGATATGAGGCTTGATCCCAGGACCCTAGGAATGACCTGAGCTGAAGGCAGATACTTAACCAACTGGGCCACCCAGGCGCCTCTAGGTTGACATGCCTTAATATGTCAGTGTGCTTTTTAGGAATGGTATTTCAGATACTATATGAGATACATGCATTAAAAAGTTATGGACAATATGAATTGTACTGGCCAGGAATACCAAAAATATTTAAAAACCAGAGGCCAAAAACATAAAAATACAAAAAGCAAAGCAAAAAGAAATTGTCCGATAGTTTGTCAGAAAAGTTGTTATGCTCTATGAACAGATTTTATGGCATTATAAAAATATGTATGATAACCGGTCTTTGCCCATAAATATTATTTCAGTATGGAAATGTTTTCAAATATAGCTTTTCCCAGCTATGGCACTAGGTGGATGCAGGGTAAGGGCAGGTCCAAGAATATCACATTGCATGGAATATACTTTTGAACTATAGCCAATTTGGCATATAGACATTTTAACCTCTGACCTATTCTGTGTATTAGTGAACAATGGCTTTATCATCAAATAGCTGGGACATATTCTGAGCATAACAGAATTCTATAAGTTTGTGGTGTAGATTTTTTTCATGTATACATCACTGGTGATATCAGTGTAGGTCAAACATCCAACAAGACAGAGAGTTGTTTCACAGCTAATCTTGTTTAATATTGAAACTGTTAGAAATAATACCCAAGGGAAAAAGGGGAGGATGAAATATCCTCCATCCCATGAGGAAGATTTGTTCCTTCATTCTTAATGAATCAAAATTATCCATGCTTAGGGAGGGTGAAAACATCTCATCCCAAGCTAACAAATATGTGGATGCCAAAAGGGGCCTTTTCCAACTGCTAGAATCACCTATTGATAAGATCAGCCATGTAGGAATTCACAAAATGAGAGAGATAAACTGTGGCATTATCTGGCTAATCCTGCTTCCTTTAGGTTCAACCATTCAAGATGGATGATTGTCTACTGTCTTGAAGCTCTCAAGAAGCATATAATGCATTTCAGTATTTCATCAATCTTTTCTGTTTGTCTGAAAATCATATTTCCTATTTCCACTTAAGTGAATCTCTTCTTGTTTGATAATGCATGTACATTATTTTTCAATATTTTTTTCTTAGAAGCTTTTTACAATATTTGGGGATTGCTATCTAACCAGTCCATAAACCCTTCATTCTGTAAGCTAAACAACCTAATTCCATTAACATTCCCAATACAATATATCACCTATTATACCAATTATTTCTATTATTTTCTGAAAAAAATCACCAGTTCTTCATATCTTTTAAAAATGTGCAACTAAAATTTCACATAAAGTATAAAGAAACTACAATATCTAGAGCAAAGAATGGATCTAGAACATGAGTTTATGAAGTGGTAGGTGTGGTTACTAGGGACATGAAATAAGCCAGCAAGAATTTTAATGAAAAAAGTTTTTTTAAATAGCATATAGCAAAATTTTATTTTTTTAAATTTTTTTCACATGTATAACCTAATTTATTCAGTTTGGGGAAAATATTTGGAGAAAATAAAGTCTTGTCAAGTCTTAGAGAATTGTCATATTCATTTTTAAAAATTATTTTAAAACATTTAAGATAACTGTAGATTTGCATGCAGTTTTAAGAAATAATAGAGATCCCATGTACTCTTTAAGCATATAGCAAAATTTTAATAAAATAACACGTCACTTTACAGTATACATTCCCAGTGCCAACATGATATCTCTCACCATAGAAACAAAATTTAGAATTTTTAAGATTATAAATTAAAAAAATCAATAATAGCATATATACTGAAAAGCATCATTCTTGAGGTGTAAGCAAAGCAAATTAAAAAATCATCATCTATGTCTTACTTGATGTCGAAATATTTTTATAATGCTATTGACTCATTCAAGCATCAATTTCTACATAACGGCCGTCAATGTCAGGCCACAGTGGCTTTCCTCCATCATGGCAACAAAGAGTAGAAGATGAGCATACCATACACATTAGAGTTAATTGCTAAGACAGAGAAATATATAACAGGTCTGAGATGTTGGAAGCATTAAAATGGTGACAATGTTAAATAACAAATAATAAAGATTAATTAACTCAATTGAATCAAGGTTTGTTTTGAAGCTAAACTTAAAATTCTGATAGAATATTTACATCATCTGTAGAAGTCTAAGAATGCTTGTATTACTGTCTTGAAACATTATAAAACAATTATAATAGCAGACATACTTTGTTCCTGATTTAAGGGCATATATTTAGTGTTTCACCAATAAATAATCTGAATTTTTCCTGGGGGGTGTGTGTGTGAACACATACACTTTCATTTGGAACAGGCATAGTATTAAATGAATATTTCAGTATCAGAATCATTAAATCTTTGTGGCATAAATTGGGTTGATTTTCATTATATGTAATCATGTATATATGCATGCATGTATGTATGTATGTATTATAAAATAATAAACGGGCACAAGATTAAAAAAATCCAAATAGTACATGACAGCATTAAATTAAAAATACAAATAAAAAGTTCTTATTTATGCTTACGACAGAACAGTGAACTAGATAAGCCGAACAAAAAAAAGAAAAGAAAAGAAAATTCCAGTTTTTTAAAACACATAGATGTTGTTCAAAATATAAGAAATATACTTTCAAGTACATTGTTGATCTTTCAAGAAAGAGAAATGCCGAAGGGCCACAAAAATTAAATAGTTGAAACAAGTGTGGTAAGTGAAATACGGGCTGCCCAGGAAGAGAAAACTTCAGGGAAAAATGGCCAATCCCAACAAAAATCAAAAATTAGACCTAAGACTTATACAAAATGAGGCACTGCTGAACTGGAAACCCCAGCAAAAATCCAGGTCTTTGAGGATGCACCCTCAATGAAATGGTTTTGTGTGACTTTTGCTTATTTGCTTCAACAAGAAGGTAAAATAATTATTTAACAAGAAGGTAAGATACGAAGGTAACAATTATTTCAAAGTGGTAGGAGTAGGACACTAACTCTTAACCCCCAAATTTTTGGACATTGAAGAATAAACATTTAACACTTAACAAGAATGTGCGAGAAGTGGTATCTTCTTGAGAGAGTCAGGTTTATATTAAAGCAAGCAGGTAGAAGGAAGATCCAGAGAAAATGTTTAGATTGAAGCACTGACTAATGGAGATAGGGTAAGAGATATATGGATTTCATCTCCATAGTCCCTTTCATGAAGAAATATCTATGATTTTAAAATTAGCTGAGTGATATTAAGTATGAATATATAAATGTAACAATAAAATGCTATTGTTGAAATAATTTTTTGCCTTTATGTACATAATGTACAAATATTCTAATGAGAGGTAAATAGCATAGTATTATAGAATAACAGTTAATCCCAAACCAATTATATTTGACTTTAGGATGTTTGAATATCATATTCAGACATTCCACCCAGAGTTTTCTTCCCTAGTGTTAGTAACTCAAGAGAACAGTGAGAAATATTGAGAAATACAAGTGAAGAAAAACTTTGTATGGATTATCCACATACAAATAATTAAAAGTCAATTGTTTACCTTCATTTTAGCTACATGTATTGACTGACCTATTCATTTATTTTTTCCTAAGAGATGAAAACACATAGGAAAATCTATTATTCATTGTAGAACTGTGATGTTTAATACAGAAGGTACAGCTATGTTAAAAAATATGAGTAATTCTAGCTTGTCTTTTTCTATGATGTTGACATGAGGCATTTTTTCTATTTTATTATTTCTTGTTATAGTAACTATGATTTTGCCCAGCTAGCAATCTTAGTAATTCTTTTATCCAGTGATGGATTTCTTTTAGAGGGAATGAAGAAGATTGGATTTTTTTGTTCAAAAGAAAAACTACTGTGAGGACTTCTTTGATATATTTAATAAGAACAATAGCTAAAATGTCATTCAACTGCTACTATATACAATCAAGAAACTTTCAGAAGTTGTAAATAAAAAGCAGTTTTAAAGATAGATTTTGACATATGTACATAATAAGGGTCTGAATTGGGAGCAAGGTCATTGCTGAAGAAGACTAAAAAGATCTTTATACTCCAAACTATTTCCACTAAAGAGACTTAGCCTTTGAAAATCTGGCCATATTACTCAGCACCATATTACCTAAGTACACATGCAATAATAAAAATAAAAACAATAATTGGATATTGCAATTAATATAAAAATCTAATCAAATGTAAATGTGAGATGAGAACTGGCATAGATTAATGTCAGCAAAAATAGGAGAGTAAGAACCTTCTAAAATTCTCTCCTCCTTAAAAGTATTGGAACAACTGGCAAAGATTATCAGAAACAACTTTTTCAGAACTCTGGAAATTGACCAAACATTTGCAGCAATTTAGGGAGAGTTTATTTAAGGAAAAAAGATGAATCTCAGTACAAGCAGCAAGTTTTGTGGCATTTTAGCTTGCCCTATTTTAATACCCAACTCTAGATTTTCACTAGCTCTGAGAACTAACAGTTCACAATTATCATGAAATCATCATGAAAACTCACAGCCTTGCAATCATCAGAAGGTGCAGAATGGAGTTGGAATCCTTCAGAGCCTCATTTCAAAAGAATTCACATTATTTGACCTGTCTGGTGTTTCTCTGGAAGATCCTACCTGTAAAACTGCTTTATTTGACCTGACTTGGAGGTCACCAGGAGTAAAAAATCTTTTCCTAAGGGGAGTTTGTGAAAAATAATTACAGGCAATTGATTAAATTCATGACTGCCTGAAGCAGTGATAACAGTTGGGACACAGAACAGGTTAACCAAAAACCTTAAAAGGAAAAGCTGGGGAATTAGTTTGTCTCTATAAGTCTTTGAAAAGTTCAGACATATTCCTGGAAATCTAGAAGGCCATGCTTACATATAGAACTGCAAGCATATCATGGTTATTATGTACATACTCAAGAAAGACCTGAGAAAGTGTGAAATCTTCACCTCAGACAGACCCCAAGATTCTGTATAAGCAGGAAGTAAGGGCTAAAGAACAGTTATCAACTTTTTGGCTAAGTGTTAAAAGTGCCCTCCAACATCCACACACAGTCCCTAGGCAAAAATCAGGAGACTTATTAGTTCCAGAATATTATGATATCTCTGTAAAATTATCTAACAACTAAACTAAGGGAGAAGATATTTCTCTGGCCACAGATAACAAAGAATACCTCTCTCTGAGAAGTATTCCATGATTTCCCTTGCATTTTATTTGTTGATTATCAGTCAATCAATTGGCTTGTGTGAGAAATTTGGGACTCATCTTTATCTTCTCTCAGTTACAGACTCTCCCTCCCCCAAATCCAACATATCTATAAGTTTAAACTTCTGAATATATAAGATATATTCCCTTGCTAAAGACTTTCAGTCTGCTGGGGAGCTTGGGTGGCTCAGTTGGTTAATCATCTGACTCTTGATTTTCGCTCAGGTCATGATCTCTTGGTCGTGAGATCAAGCTTCGTGAAGGCTCTGTGCTCTGCATGGAGTCTGCTTGTCCCTCTCCTTCTGCTTCTCCCCTGTACCCCCCTAATTCACTATATATATATATATATATATATATATATATTTAATATTATGTGTCTGTATTAGTTTCGTAGGGCTACTGTAACAAGTTACCACAAACTAGGTGACATAAAACAACAGAAATTTTTTCTCCTATAGTTCTAGAGGTCAGAAGACAAAAATCATTGTGTTGGTAGGGCCATGCTTCCTCTGAAGACTCTAGGGAAGAATATTCCCTTGCTTCTTCCATCCTTGGGTGGCTCCAAGCATTCCTTGGTTATTGGCAGCATAACTCCAATCTTGGCCTCCATCTTCATATGGCCTTCTCCCCATGTGCCTATGTCTCAATTTTCTCTCCTTTCTCTCATAAAGACTCCTGTCCTTCGATTTTAAACCCATCTTAAATCTAGTATGATCTCATATTGATATCCTTAATTTAAGTACACCTACAAAGACCTTATTTCCAAATAGGTTCACATTTACAGGTGCCTCGGAGCGTTAGGAGTTGAATATATCTTTTTGGCAGCCACTCTTCAACCTACCATAATAATATATGAATATATTTATTTATGATTAATTTTATATATAGTTTTTCATTTACTTTAATAAATCCTTGCCTCAATAAATCCTTGATCCCTACATTATGAAGTCCATTTATTCATTCATTTATTTAATAGGCATTGTGCTAGGAACTAGAGATTTGATGGTGACTCTGACAGACACACTCCTTGCCTTCATGGATGTTAGAATCTAAAGTCAGTGAAACTAAAAAGCAATTAAAATGTGGCAACTGTTATAAAATGGATGCTCATGAGGTTATGGAAATATATAGTAGAAACACTTGCCCTAGTTAACATGTTATGTTGAGGTTCAGAGTTTAAGAGGCTTATCTTTCACTAACACTTGCCCTAGTTAACATGTTATGTTGAGGTTCAGAGTTTAAGAGGCTTATCTTTCACTATCTGATCATAATTCACCTTTTAAAATTCATGATCTCTCACCAAAAGGAACTCCATAATCTACTCATCCTGACTTCTTTGCAGTTCTCTGAACACACCATTTCCTTCATACTTCCAGAATTTATACATTCTCTTTTTTATTCTGGAACATCCTTTCCCTCCTACACTTGTACATCAACAATCTCAGCCTCCAAGACTAAATTCAAATGCTACTATTTCTATGAAGCCTAATCTCTCCATAATCTGTGCTCAGTTATTGTTTTCTTCTTCTGTGTTCTCAAAGAACTTTCCACATATTTTTGGCAGTGATCTCAATGTGCTATAATTACTTGTTTCCATACCTGTATCGACAAATAGACTGAGTTTCTTAAAGACTCTAACTTAGTATGATTTACATATACTGATTCAAGATTCAAAAAAATGACGTAGAAATTCAATATATGTCATAAACCAATGATGAATAAATAGAGCTAAAACAAAATATGCAACTTGTTCTACATTTTATCCTATTCTCTTTTATATTCTTTTTTAAAAAGATTTTATTTATTTATTAGAGAGAGAATACATACAAGCAGGCAGAACGGCAGGCAGAAGGAAAGGGAGAAGCAGACTCCTTGCTGAGCAGGGAGCCTGATGTGGAACTCAATCCCAGGACCCTGGGATCATAACCTGAACCAAAGGCAGATGCTTAACCAACTAAGCCACGCCGGTGCCCCGAAATTCCTTCTGTAACCTCCTCAATCATCAAACAAATAAAAACAACAACTCTTTGCTTATCAAATTAGCAATAATAAAAAATGTGTAACATATAGTATTTGGTTCAAACTGATGAGCATTTTCAAGCTATGTTGGTGCAAATGTAAGTTAGTAAATCCTTATAAAGTATTTTAAAATATTCCCTGCTTTTGTCTAGCAACTAAAATTTTAGAAATCAACCTTAAGGAAATTATCAGACATGTGGGCAAAGATTGGTAAACAAAACTGTTCATCATATGTGATATATGAAAGAACCTAAATCTCCAACTATAGTGAAATGGTTAAGTAAATTATGGTATATTACTCGGGTAGAATATTAGGCAACAGTTAAATCTCATGTATTTGGAGCATATTAATGAAAGTTGTGAAATAGTGCAATGAGAAAAGAGGTGATTTTGAGTTACTAATTTTAATATTTAACTTTTTTTCTAAGAGCAATAGATGTGACAGAATAGTTCTTTTCATGGGACCATGTTCATCTCCCAAATCCTTTTGGATTCCTTCTCCAAATGACGATGATTTTGATTTTGCTTTTGTTTTTATTTTTGTAAAGGCAGCATACTCCAAATTTCAGTTTACTGATGGAAAGAAAAAATTTGTTGACACTTTAAATTTAGTTCACAGCTCCCTCACCTGCGCCTGCACCTCTCATCACCTCCACCTGCAGTTGAAGAAACTGTGAGGACTGTAAACTTAAAAAACATTTCCTTCAATAGGCCCACAGATATCCTTTTCCATCAGCCTCATCTTGCTCAGAAGAGAATGAAGTTTTCCCTTCTTCATCTAAACTTACTTTGACTTACTACTGTGGCTATTCTATTAGCATTTGGCAGCTACTTCCAAAGTGTAGCACTCCAGTCTTCTATCTTCCTTGCACTGCTGCATAGATGGGATTCCCCAACTTCCCTACAAAAAGAACACTGTGGTCAACTTATTCAGTACCATCTTTCCTGTAGGTATTCTCCTTGGGAAATTTTTTTTAAGATTTTATTTATTTATTTGAGAGAGAGAGAGAATGAGAGATAGAGAGCACGAGAGGGAAGAGGGTCAGAGGGAGAAGCAGACTCCCTGCTGAGCAGGGACCCCAATGTGGGACTCGATCCCGGGACTCCAGGATTATGACCTGAGCCAAAGGCAGTCGCCTAACCAACTGAGCCACCCAGGCGCCCTCCTTGGGAAATTTTTAAGCTAAACATTTGGGCCTCTGACTTCCTTCACTGCCAGTAAAACATTTATTATTAGCATATGAAGGCTCATCTCACTAAAACATTTTTAATAAGTCAGGAATAAAAAAAACTTTAAGTGAATACAAAAGATTATAGCCAGCTTACTTAAAAAATGTCTAATACTCAACTTGTGCTATTTCTAGCATAACTGATTCAAATAAAACTGTTACTATCTTTTTTTTAGTACAGAAGATCTTGAAAAGAAAAAAACTTGAAAGGTTTAATTAAAAATCTGTTTTTTCACATTTAATACCTCTTAATGCTTTTAATTATCTGAATATCCTTAATTACTTTTGTAATTTTTTCCATGTGTAATTGCCAATTAAAGTATTAAACTACCCTGAAATGTTGCATAAAATTAAATATATAATTGTTCTTGGGCTGATTAAAGGATTACATAAAAAAAGGTAGTAAGGCTTCAGGTAAAGTTTTTGTTGTTTGATTTTTAAATTCTGGGTACTTTTAAATACATTTCCTCAACCTAATTGTTCTTGGTGTACAATCTCTCATAGAGATAAAGGAATAGAGTCTTCTTTAAACAGTAACTTTAGATTTGTGAAACCATTAGGACCTAAATCCAATTCAAATAAATGTAAGTGAGTCATAAAATGCCAGGTGAAGAAGTGAAAGGAGTCATGATGGCAGAAGCTGTTTCCTACCCTCAGGATATCATCAACCTAAGAACATTCATATTGATGCTATACTTTTTTAAACTTGTCTTCTAGTGGCTTAGAGTTTCCTGTCAAATTACATCTTTCTGACAAGCTGCTTGGATAAGATTTTCCTGGAAGGCCAAAGTTCTCTGTTTACTGACACGAATTAAATCTCATAATAAGCTCAGTTACATTT
The DNA here is from genome assembly GCF_003265705.2 of Callorhinus ursinus. NCBI lineage: Eukaryota > Metazoa > Chordata > Mammalia > Carnivora > Otariidae > Callorhinus > Callorhinus ursinus. Next base: position 8,452,294 of record NW_027397095.1, read on the forward strand.
TTAACTTGCCTCCAGTGTCATCTGATATATCAAATGTAATACTATAAATAGTTACCTAAAAACTATGTTTACTCATATAATTAGGATTTCTTCATCTTCAGTAATTCTGTGAACAGTTATTAAACCTAACAATTTCCCAATATTGATTATTAGAATCAGTTTAGAAATGATAATAGCAGTTATAATACTTTTAACAAGACCACCAAGAGATCCAAGGATTATCCATTCTACTTACTGAGTATCTTTCTATTTAGTAGTGAACTTCAACTTAGTAGTAAACTTCCATGTATAAGATCATTTTTCAATGCACTAGAACAATGGGAGCAACATTTACCAAACAAAATATGATTGGTTCTAAGTTGTTCACATTCCTCCCAAAGTGCCCATTTCTCTTACTCTAGGAACTACTGTCCTTAACTAACATGACCTGACTTATACAAAGACGTCCTGGGCTTCACAAAATTAAAGTGGGTTGACATTGGGCTAATAAACAGCAGCCTCACAGGTGTCAATTAGGATATGAATTTACACTCATTCAGTCATATTCACACTACAGTTAACTATGTCCTCAACACTATTCCCAATACAAAATTCTTTGACCAAAATCAGGCTCTCCCACATGGGGTTATCTGACTTAAATATTTTAGTAAATGAGAAATTTATGTGATTTAGATTTTATAATATCTCAATAGCCACTTCAGTTTCCTTTGGGTGTTGTCTCATTGTCACCATGTGAATATTTGACTACCCAAATATCTTCCAGGTCAATGATGTTTTACTCCACCTTCTTCAGTTTGGTATCTGGGTGCTTGCTAATTAAACCAATGAAAGATAGTTCATTCATTCATATGCTTATAGCAGTTAACAAAAGAAGTAGCTAACTTGCCAAATAATTAAAGTTAGAGGCTTGGAGGAGAGGGGGTGGGGACAAAAATCTTCTATGGGAAGAACAAATAAGGTTTCTTTAGGGAAGACTAATTTTTAGACAACAAATGGGAAATAAGAAAGTTTGTGATACTATTTGTTTATGCAGGTGCAAGTGGTCTTTCCTACTCCTTCATGGCTATGAAACTCCCCCAAAGAGGGGATTTATGATAGGTTTATTCTTGTTCTCTCTCCTGGAAGTAGACCCACTCCAGAGAGGGAATTTATGGCAGCCTCATTTCCTATAAGTTTCTGCTTTTAGTCAGATAAGGAAATTCTGAGAAAGCTTCTTTCTGCATCAATGGATTCTGAAATGTGTTCAGTTGAAAATAATCTGCACACTAACTCTGGGGTTCCAAGTGGGTCCCCACAGCAGTTACTGAGTGTGAGTCCTATACTTGACAAAATATATTACAGGTAGATTTGCTCTTCAATGTGTCAGTCATTTTGATATAAATTTGAGAGGAAGGACAAAATCTCAAAGGACCTGAGTTTTAAACAACCCTAAAGTTGCTACATTCTTCAATGGAATTTGAGGTTTTCTTCATTCATTTTACTTTTTTAAGAATTTGCTTATTATTTCACCTTTTTTTATTCCCAATTCATTCCATGATGCAGTTTAAATCACACCATTAAAAAAAACACATTTATTTGTCATTTGCCTGAGTTCTGGAACAAATGCAATGTTCTAGATGATGACACAGTGGTACCAGTGTAATTAAGACAAGATCTTTCCCCTTCAAACCTCATCAAGCTAGTAGAAAAGACAAATACAAGTAAACATATAGTGACAATACAATAGAAATGTGAAAAATGGCGGGGAGGGAGGATGCCATGGTAAACTTTAGAGAGGAGATAGCATTTGCCTTTGGTCAAATTTACTGCCATTGTTCTGTCCTAGGATTTCTTTTTTCAGATCTGAATATAATACCCACATATTTAGCTTATAATTGCTCTAACTTTCCAAATGACTGTAACTGCTTTCTGGGTATAAATGCAATCATTCATATGGGTTAAATATGCCATACACTGGCTTCCCTGTATTATATTCTTGCACTTGAAAGCCAGCCCAAGAATTTTATTACCAGTGATTTACTTATGAAAAGATGTCACCACCAATCAGCATAACATGAAATATCATAATAATGACCACATTTACCAATGACAGTTTCTATCCCCAGAAATGACATCACCAAATAAATTAATTTCAGAACAGTGGACTATTTTCAATTAGAATTAATATCATTCAATTTATTTCCAATTTTACTTCCATAAAGCTTAAATTTAATCAATTTCTTGTTTAATGAAATTATACCTGTAAAGAATTCAATTGACTAGACTGAAAATGTAAAATTCAATAGTGTAAAATAAAATAAATTATAAAAGATTATAGTTTTGCTGAGACAGCTTACATTCAAAAGCCCATTCAAAATATCACATGGTTATATATCTCAGTATTGCCTATAAAAAATATGTCATAAAACCTATAATACCCAAATGTAATTATATCTATTAGCTTATACTGGCTAATACAAAAGACTAAATACAATATATTTACATTATTAAAAGTAAAGATAACATGCCAGTTCATACCTTCATCCAAAAAAGGAATTAATTATGTATAATCAGAGACAGAATGATTAATTACAATTCAAGTATATTTTACACATTGTGTGAGTGTTGTTTAGTTTAATTTAACTTGCTCTGGGCTATTATCTTGGTGTTCTTCAGATTCATACATTTTGCAACCCAGAACAATTCCTCCAGACCAAAGTAGTAAAGATTTCAGAGTAATTTATTTTTAATCTACCATCATACTGTTGAGGAAATAGGTCAATTTCTTACACCAGAATAACCTTTAATGTACTAGTGTAGATAAGAATTCAAATATCAAATTGATACATATTTGTTTAAATTCATACTTTCAAATCATTTCTCTAAAACCAGATACATGCATTAACACACAATCAACAAATTCATTAAAGAATAACTTAACTAAAAAAAAAAGAAACTTGCATACTTTTCTCTCCAGTATTCTCCTCCCAGCCCTAAAAAAAAGACTTTATTTATTTATTTATTTATTTTTAAAAGATTTTATTTATTTGACACAGAGAGAGAACACAAGTGGGGGGGTGTGGCAGAGTGAGAGGGAGAAGCAGACTCCCTGCTGAGCAGGGAACCTGACATGGGGCTTAATCCCAGGACCCTGGAATCATAACCTGAGTTGAAAGTAGATGCCTAACTGACTGAGCCACCTAGGGTCCCCCCAAAAAGACTTTATTTTAGAGCACAATTTGTTTTTCAGGTAAAGTCAATTTCCAAAAAATGTTACTCATCTTGTCTCATTTACAAAATATCAAATTTTTACAACTCAAATTCTCTACATTTCTTAGCCATGTATTACTTGAGAGTGTTTCTGCCTTCAGTTTGAACATTTTTAGTCAAAAATCATATTAACTCATGCATTTAAAACTCTCACACAAGGGTGCCTGGGTGGCTTAGTTGGTTAAGCAACTGCCTTCTGCTCAGGTCATGATCCCTGAGTCCCGGGATCCAGTCTGTGTTGGGTTTCCTGCTCAGCGGGGAGTCTGCTTCTCCCTCTGACCCTCTTGTGCTCTCTCTCTCTCAAATAAATAAACAAATAATCTTAAAAATTAAAAAAACCTCACACAAATATATACATTAATAAAATTAAAACCTTTCCTAGCAGTCTTCTGAAATATGGAAAAGAGCAAATAATTTCAAATGAATAGTTTGAAAAAAATCCAAGAAAAAAAATTTAAACTGCATGTGAATACCACACTTTTTAAAATATAAATTGTCAATATTGAGACTAAACAAAATGGAAAGTTTGAAAAGAATAATAACCATTCAAGAAGAGTATAAAGTAATCCAAATATGACTACTTTTAAAAGATTATGGGCTCCAAACTTTCATCTACAATTATTTTAAAATCTTAAGGATATAACTCACATTAAATGATTTCAAATTACTTGCAAATATGAAAATATTTTTAGTTTTTGTATGAAGTTAGAGTAATCTAGATAATCTGGAGATACACAAGGAGCAAAGAAAGGAAATATAAAAACCTTTGCCTAATCCTGATTAATAATATGCATACATTTTACATTCCCACCAACAATGGGCAAGGGTTCCAATTTCTTCATATCTTCACACTTGTTACCTTGTGTGTGTGTTTTATAAAATAAGTGTTCTAACATGTATCAGTTGATATCTCATTGTGGTTTCAATTTGCTTTTCCCTGATGATTATTGATTGACATTGAGTGTCTTTTTTTATATACCTGTCAGCCGTTTTTATGTCTTCTATAGAGAAATGTCTGTTCAGGTCCTTTGGCCATTTTTAAATTGGGTTGTTTATTTTCTTGCTATTGAGTTGTATGAGTTACTTATGTATTTTGGATATTAACTCCTTATCAGATATCTGGTTTGGCAAATATTTTCTCCCATTCCATAGGTTGCCTTTTCATTCTGTTGATTGTTCCATATGCTGTGGAGAAGCTTTTTAGTTTGATATAGTCCCACTTGTTTATTTTTCCTTTTATTGCCTATGCTTTTGGTGTCATGTCCATGAACTCATTGTCAGGACAATGTCAGCAAATTTTTCTCCTACGAATTTTAAAGTTTTTGATCTTATGTTTAAGTCTTTAATATATTCTCAGTTGATTTTTGTGTATAGTGTAAAATAGGGGTCCAATTTCATTTATGTGGCTACATAAGCATTAGCTCTTTTATCATCAGTAAAAGTTATTACATCTATAAGTCAAAAGAAAACATTATACAATCATATTGAAAGATGCTGAAAAGTCATTTGAAAAAAATAACATTTCTTCCTCACATGTAAAAAAAACTTTCTAGGTAATCTAAAAAATATTTTCTTAGCATGAACATTATGTTTAATAGTAAACACTGGAAGCATTTTAGTTAAAATTAGAAATTTAAAACCATAATTTAAAATTGCTATTGATTTTCTACTCAGTGCTGTGAGATATGAAACAAAAAAATAATTGTTCACAAAAAGCAAACTTATCATTACTTATAGGTCATATCACTAACTAGAATACTAATTAACATTAATGATAGATCAAGGAGTTAGCACAATATAAAAATTAGATTAAAATTCAAACATACTAAAAAAATCACAAAAACAGAGTATTTACAGTAAAAATAGTATTTAAACAAAGATACAAAAATATATAAAATTCCTAAAAATACTCCTTTAAGAAGAAACATGCTGGATCTACATAAAAATAAATAAAAACAAGAAACCTTGTGGAGTGACATAAAATAAAATTTGAATCAATTGAAAGAGATACCACAAATCTAGATAGAAGGAGGCAGAATTATAAATATTCATTTCTTTACAAATTAAATTACAAATTTAAGGAAAGTCCAATGATAATTTCAATCACATACTTTAATGTGGACAAATGATTCTAAAATTCTTTTATAAGAATAAAAAAGTAAGAAAAACTAAGAAAATTGTATAAAAAGGGTATTAGGGTGGCACCTGGGTGGCTCAGTCATTAATCGTCTGCCTTTGGCTCAGGTCATGATCCCCGGGTCTTGGGATCGAGCCCCACATCGGGTTCCCTGCTCTTCAGGAAGCCTGCTTCTCCCTCTCCCACTCCCCTTGCTTATGTTCCCTCTCTCGCTGTGTCTCTCTCTGTCAAATAAATAAACAAAGTCTTTAAAAGAAAGGGTATTAAAAGGGAACTTGGCTATATATGTGTGTTTGTGTGTGTGTGTGTATATATATATATATATAGAGAGAGAGAGAGAGAGAGAGAAGGGGAGAGAGAGAGAACCTCTAAATTAGCATTAGGTAAAGCCATTTGGCATTGGCACAGATTTAACAAATACAGGATTAAAACAGAATAGCTAGTCAAAAGTGTATGTACATGACCTAGTAACTGTACATCTGTGGAGTTATGCTAAATATACAATCAAAATGCCATCAGCAGTCTCTTATAAGAAAGATTTTTTGCTGCAGTTTCATTCATAATAGCAAAAACTTGAGCCCTTACTTGACCACCTAAATATCAAAAAATTATGGAAATCAGTGAGCAAAATATTGTGAAAATAACCTTTTCTTAGCTGTTAAGCATCTACTTAAAACGGATTATTTTAAGATTATTTATTTGAGAGAGAGAGAGCATTAGTTGAGGGGGAGCAGCAGAGGGAGAGGGAGAAGCAGACTCTTTGTTGAGCAGGGAACCCAACACAGGGCTGGATCCCAGGACCCTGAGATCATGACTGAACCGAAGGCAGATGTTTAACCATCTGAGCCAGTCAGGTGCCCCCAAAACAGTTTTTAAACAATATTTAATGTTATCAACATAACAACCTAAATTACAGGAATGGGCAAATAAATTATGATACAACCCTAGGATAAAATTATATGGAGCTGTTTATTTTTGTGACTTTGCATTTTGCAGTATGAGAAAAAAATGATACAATTTTTAGAAACAGGATATTATGGTACAATATAGTGTAGGTGGTTTTATGTGAATTTTATAAAAATTAAAAATTCATGCTCAACATGCATACATATACATACACATATATACACATGAATATATTCTAAAGAAAAATTACATGAAGATAATGGAATTATGAATGGGATATTTTCTTTATATTAATTTATTTCTCTACAGTGACAACTTCTCTTGATATCATGAAAAATGTTATTGACAAACAATAACTTTCAAGTAGACCCTAATATATTTATGAAATTATATTATAAAGGAGGAATCATAGATTACTGACACTGAAAAGGAAGAGCTGCTTAACAAATGGCTATAGAATAATTGCTCAATTAATAAAAAGAAAATAAAAGCATATCTTTGCCTTACACCAAAATTAATTATAGTGTTTGAGGAACTAATTGTAAAAAAATAAAATAAAGTAAGAGCTGACAGAAGAAAGAAGGTAAAATATCAGATCTCAGATATCAGGTCCAGAGAAAATTTTCTAGATTAAAAACAAGGATGTCAACAAAAAACAACTAAAGAAAACATTTGATTACATAAAAATGTAAAATTCTGCTGGTCATATATGCATTAAGGAAATTAAAATTAACCATTTGAGAAAAATATTCACACAAAGTAAAAATGTCTTACCATATAAAGATCAGTAAAAGCCCTAAATTATTCACAGAATAAAAGCGACAGAAAGACTAACAAAATTAAACTGTTTGACTCCACTAGTAAACTAAGAAATTCCAGCCAAATAGTAGTAAGATACTATGTTGCCATTGGTAAAATTTGAAAATCTTTTTCTGACTATAATAAGTAGTGTTTGGGGGGCATAATGAAATAAACACTGTCATTGTCTGCTAATGAAAGTATAAATTTGTAATGTTTTTGGAAGGACATTTTGATAGTTTGCATAAAATATTTTAAAGGAATCAGTCATTTTGGTCAAGTTCTCCCTATTTTTGAGTAGGGGAGGGGATCTATTTTGATGAGGTAAAGATGCCATCAACTTTATTGGTTCAAAAAACTCATTAAATATTTATATGTAACAGGGAACAATTGTAAATTTTCTGAATTTCCAACAATAACTGAATATTATGCCACATTCATCAAGTAGATTATTATATAACATTTTAAAACATGAATAATAAAAAGTATTTAATAGTGTGGTGAAAGTTTGTAAATTCATTTCAGGTATAGAAAGCAGAATACAAAACTATAACCCAATTTTCTTAAAGTAATCTCTACACCCAATGTGGGGCTCGAACGCACAACCCCAAGATCAAGAATTTCATGTTGCATAGACTGAGCCAGCCATATGCCCCAAAACTATAACCCAATTGTGTAAAACACAAATAGAACATCCTGTAGATTACTACATGCCTAGTTCTGCTCTAATACTAAAGGAAAATCTGTGTCCTATGAAAAGGAAAATCTCTCTTTTTCCAGTAAAAATGTGTATGAAAAATTATAATGGAAAGAAATATAAGAGTAGTTCCTTTGAACTACTTGATCATACAAGACTATGATCCTTTAATTTTATCTTCATAAATGTTCTCCATTTTCCAAATTTCTAAAAAGAACTTTTATTATCATGATTATCAGAAAAATAAAACAAAAGGTTCATATCTATTACTTTTGAGTTTGCAGAGAAATCCCATTCCACTTATATTTCTTATTAACCTAATAGCTGATTTGTATCTTACAGAAAGCAGATTTTTATTTTCTGAAAAACCTATGTAAAGCCATTATCAACCTATCTCAGATTCCATAGTTTGAATTTAACCAAAATAAAGTTTGTCTTTTAAGGGACAAAGAATAAAGCTGTGGGTTTTGCCCTTAATGTTCTAAATGGGGGACACACTTGAATATTGAAACATTTATCCGTCTGCCTCCATTAGATATTTTGAAAAAAATATTAATTCAGATTTCCATGATTTTGTTGGGTTATTAAATCCTGTCACTAATTTAAGTCTATGGAGGTACTTTTATTATTCCTTTGTATGGTATTGACTTGCTATTTCCTGAACACATCATGCACATTCATACCTTAATGCTTTTGTATATGCTATTTCTTATGCAGGAAATTTCCTTACCTCTCTTTGCTTCCAGATGAAACTTCCATGTCCTTTAGCACATCATTTAAATATAAATGAGACTTGGTGACAATTTTCTGGTTACCTATTCCTTTACGCCCCTTTCTCACTTTGCATATACTTCTACAATTCAGTTAGTATTATTTCTGCAGTAAATATAAAAAATTAAACCCTGATTTAAGGAAAAGAAAAAGAGTGGGGGATTATTAGCTTCATGAACAGCTTGTATCAGGGATTATAATGATGTCATCGGGGCTGAGTCTCCATTTTTTTGGCATTGTTTACCTCTGCATTGGCTTTATTACTCTGTAGGCCCTTCCTTATGATGACCAACTGCAACTTCAGGCTTATATCCTCTTGGTAGTACACGAAGAAGGCACAGGATTTATGCTTAGATCAGTTGGCTTTAGGGCCCTGAGACAATTGCTATGGTTAGGTCTAGATTGGCATGATCTAGATCACTGACTTACTGCTAAACCAGTCCCTTTGTTTAGAAGTACTCTGGTAGGCAGGGCTTGGAGATGCTGGAAGAAAGCAATGATTTGAAGAATGGAAGTTAGAAAAAGAGAGATTTTCCTTTTCATAGGACACAGATATCCCTTTAGTATTAGAGCAAAACTAGGCATGTAGAAATCTACAGGATATTCTCATCCAAGTTAGAAGTAAAGAATTTCGATTTAAGAACTCTTCACTCAAACAACAGAAGAATAATACAAAATGTTTCTATAGATTGGTTTATTGATTAAAGACTTTTAAAACAAAAGGAAAGATACATTAGGAAAGATAAAATATACATGATATATTTGGTGAAAAACAGTTTCATACTGTTTTTCAGGTATTGCACAAGAATTGTTCCATCTTTGCAATGATGGTACTATCCTACGAACCATAAAATTAAATATATTTACACCTTCATTCTTCTACAAATATTGTATGACTTCCCATCATAAAAACAGATTATATATATTAGCAAATACTAAGGATTTTTTTTTATCACCGAACTGGAATTCTGTGGATCAATACCTTTGCAATGCAAGATTTACAATCTCTTCCAAAGAAAGCCAGAAACTGAACAGTGGTGCAGTGCTGCAAAGCAGACACTGCTATAAGGATGCATATGAAAGATTGCAGTACTAGAAACCTTCCATGAACAAAGACTGCTAGCTACTTAAGTACAATTAAAAGGTCACTCAACCAATCAATAACGACAGTGGACCACTAAATCTGCTAGCCTGACACAGTTCCCCACTCTGCTACATATTCCATCACATAACAACTCTCAACAATCTGGAAAGTTGCCTGGTGTAGCTCTGTTACTTCTGACCTTGCCATACAGTCAGCCATTGTACCACTAGTTGGACCAGTTGCAAATTATGGCATTCCTGAGATGTTGATTTCCATGGTTATATCTGCAAATTAGAAACCACACCCAAAAAACTAAGCAAATGCCTCATGGATGATCATTGGGCAGAATCTTCTGGCATTTAGAACAGCATTGCTTCTTTTTTTAAAGTGAAACATTGCAAAAAATTTAATAGTAATAAAAAGTTTGTTCTAGCTTTATTATAAAGTTAAAATGGTCATTGTCAAATATTTATAAAATAAACAAAACTTTGAAGAAAAAAGCAATCATGCATAATCCTACCATCTAGAGATTATTTTTTTAACCAACAATATGTATTTCCTGCAAGTCATTTATCTATGTATATGTATGGAATTACAGATGATTATAACAATAGTTGCCATTTCTATGAACTCTAAGTACTCCAGCTTCATTTTTTTAAAGTATTTAGTAAAACTCACTATTTTTTTTACCTTAAATGCTTTATTTATTTATTTCATTATGTTATGTTAGTCCCTATACAATACATCATTTGTTTTTGATATAGTGATCCACGATTCATTGTCTTCATATAATACCCAGTGCTCCATGCAGTATGTGCCCTCCTTAATACCCATCACCGGGCTAACCCACCTCCCCACTCCCTCCCCTCTAAAACTCTCAGTTTGTTTCTCAGAGTCCATAGTCTCTCATGATTCATCTCTCCTTCTGATTCCTCCCCTTCATTTTCCCCTTCCTTCTCCCAATGTCCTCCATGTTATTCCTTATGTTCCACAAATAAGTGAAACCATCTGATAATTGTCTTTCTCTGCTTGACTTATTTCACTCAACATAATCCCTCCAGTTCCGTCCATGTTGATGCAAATGGTGGGTGTTCATCCTTTCTGGTGGCTGAGTAATATTCCATTGTATATATGGACCACATCTTCTTTACCCATTCCTCTGTTGAAGGGCATCTCGGCTCTTTCCACAGTTTAGCTATTGCAGACATTGCTGCTATGAACATTGGGGTGCATATGGCCCTTTTTTTCACTACATCTGTGTCCTTGGGGTAAATACCCAGTAGTGCAATTGCTGGGTCATAGGGTAGCTCTATTTTTAATTTTTTGTAAAATGCACTTAACATAAAATTTGCCATTTTAACCATTTTAGAGTATAAAATTCAGTGGCATTTCACACATATGTTGTTTTTGTTTTCATTTGTCTAAAGATAGTTTTTAAATTCCCTTTTGATTCCCTTTTTGATCCAATGGGTGTTCAAAGATGTGTTGTTTAGTTTTGAAGTATTTGTGAATTTTCACATTTTGAATTTTCACATTTTTTACTGTTACTGGCTTCTAGCTTCATTCCACTGTAGTGGGAAAAGGTACTTGGAATTAAGTTGATCATCTTAAACTTGTTAAGACTGTTTTTTTTAAATTTTTTGTTGTTATGTTAATCACCATATATTACATCATTAGTTTTTGATGTAGTGTTCCATGATTCATTGTTTGTTCATAACACCCAGTGCTCCATGCAGAATGTGCCCTCTTTAATACCCATCACCACGCTAACCCATCCCCCTACCCTCCTCCCCTCTAGAACTCTCAGTTTGTTTTTCAGAGTCCATCATCTCTTATGGTTCTTCTCCCCCTCTGACTTACTCCCCTTCATTCTTCCTCTCCTGTTATCTTCTTCTTTTTCTTTTTTCTTTTCTTTTTTTTTATTTTTTTAATTTTTTATTGTTATGTTAATCACCATATATTACATCATTAGTTTTTGGTGCAGTGTTCCATGATTCATTGTTTGTTCATAACACCCAGTGCTCCATGCAGAACGTGCCCTCCTCAATACCCATCACCAGGATAACACATCCCCCTACCCCCCTCCCCTCTAGAACCCTCAGTTTGTTTTTCAGAGTCCATCATCTCTCATGGTTCGTCTCCCCCTCTGACATACTCCCCTTTTCTTCCTCTCCTGTTATCTTCCTTTTCTTTTTTCTTAAAATATGTTGCGTTATTTGTTTCAGAAGTACAGATCTGTGATTCAACAGTCTTGCACAATTCACAGCGCTCACCGTAGCACATACCCTCCCCAATGTCTATCACCCAGCCACCCCATCCCTCCCACCCCCAACCACTCCAGTAACACTCAGTTTGTTTCCTGAGATTAAGAATTCCTCATATCAGTGAGAAGACTGGTTTTGTAACCTAACATGTAGTCTATTCTGGAGAATGTTCTGTGTGTACTTGAGAAGAATGTTCTATTCTGGAGAATGCTCTGTGTGTACTTGAGAAGAATGTGTATTCTTCTGCTATTGACTGGATGTTAAGTTCATTTGATCTATAGTGTTGTTCTTGTTTGCTCTTTTTTTTTTATTGTGCTCAGTTAGCCACTGTATAGTACATCATTAGTTTTTGATGTAGTGTTCAATGATTCATTAGTTATGTATAACACACAGTACTCATCACAACACGTGCCCTCCTTAATACCCATCATCCTATTATCCCCTCGCCCCCCCCCCTCCCCCTGAAACCCTCAGTTTGTTTCCCAGGGTCCATAGTCTTTCATGGGTCATCTCCCTCTCTGATTTCTCCTCCTTCAGATTTCCTTCCCTTCCCGTATGGTCCTCCATGCTATTGCTTATGTTCCACATATGAGCAAAATCATATGATGATTATCTTTCTCTGCCTGACTTGCTTCACTTAACATAATCTCCTACAGTTCTATCCATGTCGATGCAAGTGTTTGCTCTTTCTTTATTGATTTTCTATCTGGATATTCTATGCGTTATTGAATGTGGGATATTGAAGTCTCCTACCATCATTGAATTGTTGTTATTTTTTCCTTTTGGATATGTTATTTGCTTTATATATTTAGGTGCTCTGATGTTGGATGCATATATATTTATATTATCATATCATCCTGTTGTATTAATCCTTTTATCATTATGTAATGACCTTCTTTGTCTCTAGGGACAGTTTCTGACTTAAAGTCTATTTTGTCTCATATAAATATAGTCACCCTTGCTTTATTTTGGTTACCATTTGCATAGAATATCTTTTTCCATCCTTTTGCTTTCAGACTATGTGTGTCCTTAAATCTAAAATGAGTCTTTTGCAGATAGCACATCACTGAATTTTGGTTTTTATCCATTTAGCCACTCTATGCCTTTTGATTGGAGACTTTAGTTCATTTATATTTAAAATAATTATTGATAGGTGAGAACTTACTGTTGCTATTTTTTTCAAGATTTTATTTATTTATTTGACAGAGAGAGACACAGTGAGAGAGGGAACACAAGCAGGGGAAGTGGGAGAGTGAGAAGCAGGCTTCCCACTGAGCAGGGAGCCTGATGCGGGGCTCGATCCCAGGACTCTGGGACTGTGACCCGAGCTGAAGGCAGATGCTTAATGACTGAGCCACCCAGGCACCCCCTTTCTGTTGCTATTTTATTGTTTTCTGTTTTTTAGTTGTTTTATTTCTCTTCCTTTCTTGATGGTTTTGCTTTGTTTTTTTTTTCTCTTTATCTTTTGTGTGTCTATTACAGGTTTTTTTCTTTGTAGTAACCTTGAGCTTGCATAAATTATCTTGAAATTATAATAATCTTGTATAAGTTGATAACAACTTAACTTCAATCACATACAAAAGTCTACACTCTTACCTCCACCCCCACCCAATACTATTCTTGTAGTAAATGTATTGCTTCACCAGTACAGTATTACATTTCTTTGTATTTGTCTCTATTTTTAACATTACCAATAAAGTTTATGTTTTCATATGTTTTCACATTGCTTTTTAGCATATTTTCATTTCAATGTGAAGAATAATTATTTTGAATTCTTTGTCAGTTAATTTGTAGATTTTAATTTCTTTGGGGTTGATTATTGTATTCCTTTCATGGTGGCATGTTTCATTGATTTTTTCCATGTTCCTATTGCTTTACATTGATATCTACACATACGAAGGAGCAGTCACTTTTTCTAGACTTTATGAACTCACTTTAGTGAGGAAAGACATTCACCTAGTACAAGTGTCCTGGCTGAGCTGGGGATGCAGTGGCAGCAGGTCTGGTGTTGGGTCTGAGCATGTGTGAGAACACTGGTTCCAGGGGTCTACAGTAGCACTAATTTCAGCATGGATGTGGCAGCTCTGGATTTGGGTGGGCGTTGGGATGCAGCAGCATTTCCTGCTCTGGCAAAGTTGCAGCAGTAACTCTCACTTCAGGGGGCACAGTGGCATGCATTCAAGGCAGCTTTGTCAGCTGTAATCAGCATTGGCAAAAATTGCAAGGGTTCTCAACAGTGAGGGCTTGAGTGTTTGTGGCAGCAGTGAAGACTGCTGGGGTCCCCAGTGGTGAAGGCTGCAGACATCCTCCTTCCTTCTTTTCTCCTGAGGGGTGTGGTGCATGCATAAAGGTGGTACCAGGGTCCAGGACATGGGCACACACATGGTGTGGCTCATTTTTCTATTGAGTTATCTGCTGTTTATTAGTGATCCATAGCAGTTATTTTAAATATTCTGGATATTTACTAAAAGGAAAACTCTTTTTCTACACTCTTCTGACACCAATGTGTAGGTTTCTCCATACCAAGCAATTTTCCAATTCTCAGCATACACCAACTAGGTGTCCTACAATTTAATTCTGATACTAACTTCCTGGATTAGGTACAGACACCACCAATTAAGGGCTGTTACACAAGACTCCTTCCCCCAACCTTTAGATGTCAATCCCATGGCTGGGCCACCCAACCTTCTCACTGACTGGTTATAAATCAGGGGTTCTCACAATCCCCTCCTCAGATTTGGTAAACTGCTAGAATGGCTCACAGAACTCAGGGCAACACTTATTTACATTTACCAGTTTGTTATAAAGCATACAACTCAGGAACAGCCAAATGGAAGAGATACATAGGGCAAAGTATAAGGAAGGGACACAGAACTTCCATGTCTTCAAAAAAAACTTCAAAAAAATTTTTATTGTGGTGAAAGACACATAACATAAAGTTTACCATTTTAACTATTTTTAAGTTCACAGTTCAGCAGCATTAAGCATATTCACACTGTTGTGTAACCATCACCACCATTCTTCTCCAGAACTTTTTCATTTTCCAAAACTAAAACTCTGTCCCCATTAAATAATAACTTCATATTTCCCTTACCTCAAGGCCTTGGTAACCACCTGGTAATTAACCCTGGTAATTCTACTTTCTGTCTCTATGAATTCTGCTACTCTACCTCATATAAATGGAATCATACAGTATTTGTATTTTTGTGACTGGCTTATTTCACTTAGTGTAATGTCCTCAAGGTTTATCTATACTTGTAGCATGTGTCAAAATTTCCTTCCTTTCTAAGGCTAATATTCCAGTATGTGTGTGTGTATGTATGTGTGTGTGTGTGTGTGTGTGTGTGCCTGTCTGTCTGCCCATCTGTATACATATATACATACTATATTTTGTTCATCCATTTATCTGTTGATGGACATTTGTTTTTTTTTTTTGCACCTTTTAGCTAATGTGACTAATGTTGCTATTCATGTTGGTGTATAAGGATATGTTTGAGTCCCTGCTTTCTACTTATAATTCATTTGGGTATATGCCTAGGTACAGGGAGCACTTTATTATCAGGAATAAAATAAAAAGGACAAAAATAAAGCTCTTAACTTCCAGAAGTTCTTATCCTCAGGTCCACAGACAAAATTCAGGTAATTTGTAAGCTTTGATGTGGAAAAAATGGCATCTTAATGGTCACGAACTTAAAATGTACCATTTCCTTCAGTTATGACTACAAGCAATGCTATAGTAGTATTAGCAGTACCTATAACAATAGAAATCATACATGTTTCCATAGCTCATTTCCATATTCATTGTGGATATCTTAGAATATCATTACATTTGTCACTACTCTAAAGTTATGGTAGGTATCAGACCTACAGCTGGATCTTGTTATTTAATACAGTAAAGAAGTCATCTTTTGTTCTATCACAGATTTTAACTGTAACTGTAACATTTTAGCTTGATCAGTTTCCTTGCAGTCCTATGAATTTATTTTATGTAAGTAAAAAGACTACTCTAGGAAGGCATCAAATTCTTCACCAGACAGCCAAGGGCTCCAAAAAAAGTTAAGAAGCCCTGTCATCCCCCACCTCCCCACTCTGCATGTGCTTACAGTCTCCCTCCTCTCCTCAAGTTGCCCGTGGAGGGGCCCACTGTGTAGGAAACAAACTGCCAGAGCAGGTTTGCATAGTTACTTTCATGCAGCTCCGTGGAGGAGAATCAATGTTGACCAGTCCTGGATAAAGTTTTAAAGCCAAATGTAGACAGATACTGGGGCTCCGGGTGAGGTTGGAGCACCTCAAAACTATATTCATGCATTGAGCCATCATGACACAAAGGAGGGGCTCAGATTGAGCCCATGTCCTCTCTGTGCATGCCACCTTCCCAGCATGTAGATATGGTCACCAACCTGAAATTGCTTTGAATCTCTTTGGTTAGGGTTTTTATGGAAGCTTCATTATTTAGACACAATTGATGAAATCATTGGTTACTGGTGATTAATTGAAACTTTAGCTCCTCTCCCCTCTCTGAAGGTCATGGTGTAGGGCTAAAAATTTCCACCTTTGGGGTCCCTGCATGGCTCAGTTGGTTAAACATCTGCCTTAGGCTCAGGTCATGATCCCAGGGTCCTGGGATCGAGTCCCTCATTGGGCTCTCTGCTCAGTGAGGAGCCTGCTTTTCCCTCTCCCTCTGCCTGCTGCTCTGCCTACTTGTGCTCTCTCTCTCTATCAAATAAATAAAATCTTAAAAAATAATCTAACCCTCTACTTATATAGTTGGTTCCTCTGGCAACCAGCACCCAATTTTTAGAGGCTTTTGAAAAATTACCTCAAAGTTTGCCGTGACTTCTTAGCGAATCCTTACTGGCTCCTGGAGATCATCACATTCTTTTATAATTTAGTGCTTATTAACCATATTTAAGCTATTATTTTTTTGGCCAGACTATGTTTCAAACAAATAAGTTTTTAAATGTCAACATTTTTTTTTTCCATTTTAGGAAATTAGTGGATTTGGGCTGTCTCACTTCTGTCTCCATTTTCCAAGATTTCTCAGAAATTATTGATGCTGACTTTGTAATCACATGTAAGCATGATAGAAACAGTTTCTTCCTCAAAGTAGTACACTTAGGTTGAGTTTAAAGGAGATAAATGTTGTCCAGAATTTAAAATCTCCAATACAGATACAGGGATATTTTCAAAGTCTCTGGCAAAAATCTTAAGTTTTTACTATTTTAACCAGCAACATTTATTTATGATTAAACTTCAGTGAAGGGAAAATTGCATGTCATAGAATAGTAACTTGCATTATGGATATGATTTCACAGGATCCTTGGCTTTTTATTCTGTGACTAAATTATCAGATTTATGATTGGATCCAAAATTATTAAAGTCACATGGTTTCTCCCAGACTAATAAATTGTAGACTATTCTATACCTAAATGCTTTTGGTGAGAGAAAAATGGTAGTTTTTGCACAGTTTTTCCTCAAAAGTTGTTACTACCTATTTTTAAGTGAAAAGTTGCTGGATGGACTTACATAATTTGTTTCAAACTGGACTGGCTACATTTCATTTTTGAAACTTTCTCTCCTGGGGTCCCCAAAACCTTTCTGAATAAGTTCAATTTTCTTTGTCTTTGTTGGCATTTTACTTTGTTAGCTAAAATGATAATATCTCCTTAACGTATGGATAATTACAATTGGTGTCATTTCGGTGAAGATTTGTACCCTACTTTGTGTCTAGGAGCATTATTCTGAATAAATTTATTTCACACTCATATTGCCCTCTCCAAAATCTCAACACCTTTTTTACTTTACACATTTGCATACTAAAAACTTCAATTACAGAAATAAAAAATTATGTTATTACCTTTTGGAATAACCAGGACAATTCTCTCCAACGATGGAGAGAATCCATTAAGACCGGGGATCAACTGATCTACCTCAACACTTTTTAGAATCATTTACATATATTCTTTTTGTCTCACTCAAGCTGTAATAGGTATGAGATGTAAATATATACATAAAATTTGTGTCTATCTTTTGATAAATTACTATTAACAAAAATATATGCTTAAAAATGATTGGTACGTTGGAATTTTAATGATTTACTGTATGTTACTTCATATAAGATTTAGTTTAAGTCAGAATTTGAGAAATGTCAATCACACAGTGGCAATTGTGATCCTTGACAAGTTAATCTATGGCAAATAACATAAAGATGTCTCTTAGTGAGTATGTCACGTGACAAGCAGTGTTACATTGGTTATAGGATCTTGTTTACTCTGGTGCGTGTTCACTATCCTAAAATACATTTCTACCATGTATAAGACTTAGGCAGGCCATTATTTCACTTACATTGCTTTAATTAGTCACTGTATGTCACTATTATTTTAATGTCAGGCAAACATCTTAATTTTTAAAGAAGCAATACATTAGAGTATACATAATCTGAAAGTCATGGTTTTCTGCAGTATGCCTTACCCAATTGCTTACCGTCTTGGTTCTTTTGTTTCAAATATTTAGGGAAACTGTCAACCTCATTAGTTAAAAGAACAAAGATTATTGTCTTTCTCTATCTCACTTTTTTCACTTAGCACAATAATGATATATATTTATGATATAATATATTATCTATAATATAGATCATATATATCTGATCTATAGTATAGATCATACTATATAAACCATGTGATTTCACTTGTATGTGGAATCTAAATTTAAAATCAAAGCAAACAGGGGCACCTGGGTGGCTCACTCGTTAAGCGCCTGCCTTTGGCTCAGGTCATGATCCCAGGGTCCTGGGATCGAGCCCCGCATCGGGCTCCCTGCTCTGCAGGAAGCCTGCTTCTCCCTCTCCCACTCCCCCTGCTTGTATTCCCTCTCTCGCTGTGTCTCTCTCTGTCAAATAAATAAAATCTTTAAAAAAATAAATAAAATAAAATAAAATAAAAGCAAACAAACAAACAGAAACAAACCCATCTGTGCCATAAATACAGATTTGTGGAATCACTAAGTTGTACACTTGAAACTAATATAACATTGTATGTAAATTAAACTTCAATAAAAATGTGAAAATAAATTGAAAAAAAGAGGAAAAAAGAACAAAGATTAAACTGGCTCTGGCACCTACTGTTTTCCTCTGTGGGGAGATATCTTTTTCAAATTCATCCACTGATAGTGTCATAATTTGTAGTTCTAGGCATTATGCGGGGGTTTTTCATCCGACCTCCCACCTATCTCCTCTCAAACCTATTCCATTAAAACCTAGTCTCTAGAAAAATGGCAATCTTCATGCACCCTGTGATCACCCAGCCACCCCATCCCTCCCACCCCCCACCACTCCAGCAACCCTCAGTTTGTTTCCTGAAAGTAAGAATTCCTCATATCAGTGAGATCATATGATACATGTCTTTCTCTGATTGACTTATTTCACACAGACCTGTACCTCTGAAGCAAATAATACATTACATGTTAAAAAAAAAGAAGAAGAAGAAGATAGTAGAAAGGGAAAAATGAAGGGGGGAATCGGAGCGGGAGATGAACCATGAGAGACTATGGACTCTGAGAAACAAACAGAGGGTTCTAGAGGGGAGGGGGTGGGGGGATGGGTTAGCCTGGCGATGGGTATTAAAGAGGGCACGTACTGAATGGAGCACTGGGTGTTATAGGCAAACAATGAATCATGGAACACTACATCAAAAACTAATGATGTATTGTATGGTGATTAACAGAACATAATAAAATTAAAAAAAAACTCTTCATGCACCCTAAGGGCAAACACCTGCTCCAGAGTTTGTCTCTATGTAATAGAACTATTTTGCCATGTCTTGCATTCTTAACTTTAATATAAATTTAGCCATGCTTTTTAATAAGGATAAGAAAGTATACACAAACACATACATACAGAGAGATAAAAGTTTAAAGTATTCTCTACTAGCTGCAATATTATTAGCACTTGTGTTTAAGTATAATTTCAGATTTTTAAACATCTGAAAATATAAGTATTCCAATATTTTATATATTTATGCTTTCTGTTAAAGCTCATATCAATTGAAAGTAGTGCATGCAATTATATCATAAAGAAGGCTGTGCAAAATGAGCTGAAGTAAATATAGCCAAGTGTCTTTGGTAGTAAATAAACAGCACTTACAAGTCTAGGTTCCTAGTCTTTGAAACATTGGAAAACAAGCTCATACATATTTCTTTGTATAATACCTTTATTAATGTGTAACTATCCAGGTCAATTCTCTTCTATTTGACAAAAATGATACTTGCTTAAAGGGTTCCAGAACTATGATAGTACGCTACATAGAATGTCTGCAGCAGTTAATGGCAAAGTAGCATTCATTAGATGTAGAAATTAGTGGATGAAAAAGAAACTGAGCACAATTATGTAAGTAGAACCCAGATTAAGAAATTGAAAATTACTAGCACCACAAAGTGACCATCATATCCCCTTCTAGTCATCCATCTCCAAGAGTAATCACTAATTTGACTTTTAATAGAATGGGTTAGTTTTGCCTATTTTGGTACTTTATATAAAATGAATCATACAGAATGAATTCTTTCTTGTTTGGATTATTTTCTTCAACAAAATTATGAATTTGTAACACCCATCCACATTATTCAGTTTAGTTGTACATTGCTCATTTTCATTGCTGTATAGTATTCAATTGTGTAAAAATACAATAATTTATCTAATCTACTATTTATGAGCATTTGGGTAGTTTTCCAGTTTGGGACTCTTATGAATAAAGCTGCTATAAACATTCCAGTGCATGATTTTTGGTGAACAAATACACACATCTCTTCTGGGTATGTATACTTGTAGTGGAATTTTTGAGAAATGGGACTTATATATGTCTTCTACTTTAGTAGATCATGTCAAACAGACTCCCAAATTAGTTTTATCAATTTTCACTCCCATTAAACGCAGTTTATCAGGGTTTCAGTTGTTCTACATCATTATCAGAACTTAGTATTTTTAATCTTTTCTGTTTTAATGCCTTATTAACTTTCACATTTAGATTTGCAATCCATTTGGACTTGATATTTGAATATGGTATGAGGTAGGACACAGATGCATTGATTTTTTATGGATTTCTAATAGAATAGACCATTTATTGAAAAGACCATCTTTTTCCCCACTGCACAAAACTGTCACCTTTTTCACAGAATATAAGTGTGCCTGTATAGTATATACATACATATATATGTGAGTCTATTTTGAACTCTATTTTGTTCTATTGTTTATTTTGTCTATCATTAAGCTAATACTAGTTACTATAGTCTTGAGATCTGGTCTCTTTGCCTCCTTTTCTCCCTTGCCATTTTTGGTGATCCTTCGACAATTTCAGAAATATGTTCTTCAATAAATGAAAATAGAATTGCCCCAAATTATAATTTTTGAAGATGTCTAAATTAATGAGTACTCATAAGTATTGTGCCTACAACTAGCCTGTTGTATCTCAACCCCACACTCACCCTGTCATACTCAGTTTTATGATGTAAGAGCAGTGACTTTGCAATCTGTATTTATCCTTTGCCAGTTGATACATTGATAGATTCAAAGAATGGGGTCGGAGGACAACAGGCCATCAAAGAGAGACTGGAAAACATGAGGAGAGTAAAGGGGACTTGGGCGTTCCCATTTTCCTTACTACTTCATGCACTGAGAATAGTCCCCCACCATGACAGCAGTTATTCCTTTCAGTATCCAGCTACTTTTTGGCACTCCCAGCTCTTACTTCTCATTATTTCTCCTCACAGACATCAGCTCTGGCTAGGCAGCAGCCACTCATCAGAGCTCCAAAACCAGTTCTGAGAGCCCTTCCTCCAAGCTCCCAGATTCTAATAACCTAGCTTTTCCATTTTCCTTATTTCTTAGCAGTGGTAGCTGCTTCCTGTAGTAGTATATCTGTGTTACCTCAATGTCACTTTTTTTGCCTCTTCAGTCTTCCAATACCCATGTAATCAATTTCCTATATTAAATTATAGCTGCTGAAATCTTTAGTGTGGTTTGTTTTTTTGACAGGACTTCAATACAAGAACAGACAATCCCTGATTTAAGGATGATTTGACTTACAGTTTTTAGACTTTACAATGGTGCAAAAGCAATATACATTCAGTAGAAACTGTACTTCAAATTTTGACCTCCTCCTGGGTTAGCAATGTGTGGTACATTACTCTCTTGTGATGCTGGATAGCAGCAGCAAGTTGTAGCTCCCAATCAACCACACGATGACAAAGGTATACAACTGATACATTTACAATCATTCTGCACCCACATAACCATTGTGTTTTCACTCTCATTACAGTATTCAATAAATTACATGACATATTCAACACTTTATTATAAAATAGGCTTTGTGTTAGATGATTTTGCCCAACTGTAGGCTAATGAAAGTATTCTGAGTGTGTTTAAGATAGGCTAGGCTAAGCTATGGTGTTCAGTAGGTAAGGTGTATTAAATGCATTTTTTAATTTATAATATCTTCAATTTATGATGGGTTTATTGGGATATAACTCCATCATAAGTCAAGGAAGATCTATACAGGCATTTTATAATGTAAGACATAATTGGTTACTAGGCTACAGTTTTTCAAATTTAACTATTTTAGGTTAAACCTTTATTGTCCATCTCTACAATATTATAGATTGTATTCTAATACTGAAAACAAAATTTCGTACCATAAAATAAAAATTAATTATGAATATAATTTAAATAAACCCGACACACAATATTAATAAAAATCATTGCTTTAGATAATTCTTTTAGAGAGAGCACAGTAAATGTTATTTAATTGGCTGTGTCTGATACTGGGTATTAGATATCAGCATAGTTACATTTGGGTTTATTTAGGGTAAGATAGTATGAAGCAAAAGTTAAGTGGTATATCAGGGTATACCTACATTGTTGAATAAAAAAAAACTGACTTTAATCATATGTGGACTTGGATATCAACTTTTAGGTATGATTTGAAAGGCATCAATATGTCACTCTAATGATCTTCAATTCCATCCACACCTAAAGTTCCATCATTAGAAATGCATTGCTCTAAGATGTGACTCCTGTTCAAAGGCAGATAACCCTGTGGTGAGACAATAGCATAGTGAACATGAATAGTAATTTAATCTCATGGGATTCAGTTCCCTCATCTGTAAGACAAGAATAATTGGTACCTATATCATAGAGTTGTTTAGAGGGATCAATAGGAAAATTAAAACAAAGTGCTCTGTATAGTAGTTTACAAATATGAAATACTCAATAAACTCAGTTACTATTATGATAGCTATGATTATCAGCCATTAACTCCTTAATTAATATATCTGACTCCAAATTGAAAATTACCAGGACAGGGATGCCTGTGTGGCTCAGTCAGTTAAGTGTCTAACTCTTGACTTTGGCTAGGGCATGATCTCATGGTTGTAGGATGAAGCTTTGCATCAAGGTCCATGCTCAACATGGAGTCTGCTTGAGATTCTCTCTCTCCTCTCTTTCTTCCTCTGCACCTCCTCACTCTTTCTCTCTCAAATAAATAAATAAATCTTTAAAAAAGGAAAGAAAATTACCAGGACAGATATTCTGATTATCATAACATAAATCAGTGATGGGATCTTGAGGATGGGAAATCACTATACAAACTTCTTTGAACCACACCTGTGGGTGAGTGGGAAAGTTCTCAAAGAGGATAGGATGAGTATTTGGATGAGGCTGGATAAGTTAATAGTGAATTAACAATGAAGGGTCATGTTGGTAAGTCTATTTTTCCTGTAGGTAATGAGGAGCTTTTGAGAGGTAAGTAGATAATGAGAATTCAGCCCAACTATCTCATAATCCTCAGGAATTCATTGTAAATTTTGCTTGCAGTTGTATGATAGACTGGACCAAGAAATTATGCTCAGGGCTTATTCAATACAAAACTGGCACACAAAAAGTGCTGAGTAAATTTCTTCATAAGTTTTGTAATTTTTACTAATTCCAGAACTTTACACCAATTGTAAATCCATTTAACATGTTATTCCAGTCTAGGAGTTATGTAAAAATGTTTTTGGATACTCTAAACTCATTTCCATTTTCTTAAACCATATCATTTCATGTCCTGGACCCATTATCAATGATAGTACAATAAATTCTCAAAGATAACATTTTCACATTACTATAATTTAAATGATAAGTTTAAAAATGTATTGAGGCACTAAAAGTATCTTATGAATTTTCAAAGGAAAATTATTATACTACCTAAAATATTTTTAACCTAAATGCTTGTTATAATTTTTATAACTTGGAAATCTACATATGGTATATGTGGCAACTATTTACTAGAGTGTTGTCTTGTTAACTAGGTTACCTTGTTAAGTCATTTAAATTTTCTGATGTTAATTTTCCTCATCTATTTAATGACAGAAATGAATACCTTATCTAATCATGCCAAATAATCATTATCAGACTATGTGAATTGGTTTGTATGTTAATCATCTTTGTATCCCAAACAACAAACTATCTAGAACTTAATCATACTAGTAGTAATAACATGAACTAACCCTTACAGAACACTTAGAATGAGTCAGGCACTAAAATAGTGTTTTATATGTATTAAATTATTTAATCTTCAAAATAATTCTGAGACGATGATATATAAAAATATATTGAGAGACTTCCAGCTTAAACCTTGAGATGTAAAGAGCATGGAAGTTGCCTTTCAACAAGAAAAAAAACAAACAAACCTGAAAACCAATTACTTTTCTTGAACCCATCAGAAACCTGAAGTTGGCAAACCATTGCACTGAAATGTAAAAACACAAGCATATCCAGTCACAGCCGAGATGTGCTTACAAGGAACATAAGCTTCAGGAGCCATAACCGGTTAAAAGCATTTACAACAATTTGACAAATTGTTGGAAGTTGAATGTGAACTATAATGAGAGTGAGAAACTCCTGGGGATTGCAGTCTTAGAATGAATTCCACAATTTCATAGATTTTACATCTGGGAACCCCACCAAGTTCTCACAGTGAAGATCCAAGAATCATGGACTTACGGCTCTGGTGGAAGAAGGGAAAGAACAATCATTATAAAATACAATCAGAGTATTTTCCATTAAAGGGCCTACTCTAGAGGGAAAAGACTTTACCAGAGCTTTATCCTTCTGAGGGAAGGATAAATATCCAACTCTAGTTTCTTCTAGCCTTTCTGTTTCATCTAACGAGAGGGTGGGGATGGGATGGGTGGGACAATCTCTATCAATGGAGAAATACTTGTATTTCTGTAGACACAGAACTACTAAAAAGATGGAGATTTATTCAGAAAATTATTGAACACTTCTTCACCACATCTTACCACCATACCAACAGGGCTCCAATATAGTAATAGCTAATTACAGCTAACTATAAGATGTGGACTCTCTTTGAGGGGGAATACTTATGGTGTTCCAAAGTCAAGAAGGGAGATAAAACAAAGGCATAGGAGAAATTTGAAGACTCTGGCACCATCAGCTACAGCAAACATGAACCATAGCACAATTCATTTTTCTTTTTCTTTAAAGATTTGTTTATTTATTTTAGAAAGGAACACACTAAAGCAGGGGTGGGGCAGAGGAAGAAAGAGAGACTCTCAAACAGACTACCTGCTGAGCATAGAGCCCCATGTGGGCTTGATTCCATGACCCTGAGATCATGACCTAAGCCAAAATCAAGAGTCAGATGCTTAACCAACTGAGCCACCCAGACACCCCAAAACACAGCACAATTTCTGTAGAGATTAACATAAAACCTCATTTTAAAGACCTATTTACCTCAGTTCTTATTTCTGATATAAGATGTCTGGTTTTTAACAACAAATTACAAGACATGGTAAAAAGTGAGAACATAGTCTTAAGCAAAAAAAGCAATTATTATAACCAGACTCAGATATGATATAGATGTTGGAATTATTAGAAAGGGAATTTGAAATAACAATAATTAATATGTTAGAGGTTCTAATGGAAAATGCAGACAACATGAAGAACAGATAGTCAATGTGAACAGAGAGATAGAAATAGAAACTGTAAGAATCAAAAAGTATTGTTAGAAATAAAAAACACTGTAACAGAAATGAAGAATACTTTTGATGGACAAATGAAGAATGCAATAGAGTGGACATGGCTGAAAAAAATCAACAAGCTTGAAAATATGTAAAGAGAAACTTCTAAAACTGAAAGGCCAAAAAAAAAAAAAAAAACCCCACAACAGAATATCCAAGAACTGTGGGACAATTGTAAAAGGTGTAACATACAGATAATGGAAATACTAGAAGGAGAAGAAAGAGATGAAAGGAACGGAAGATTTATTTGAAATATAACCATAGGCCCAGGAAGCTCACTTTCTCAAAGGCATCAGTTAAAATTTCTATACCTTGGGCACCTGGGTGGCTCAGTTGGTTAAGCGACTGCCTTCGGCTCAGCTCATGATCCTGGAGTCCTGGGATCAAGTCCCACATCGGGCTCCCTGCTTAGCGGGGAGTCTATTTCTCCCTCTGACCCTCACCCCTCTCATTCTCTTTCTCTGTCATTCTCTCTCTCTCAAAAATAAATAAAATTTAAAAAATTTAAAAAATTAAAAATTCTATACCTTCACACACCATATTTAAATTGCAGGAAACAAAATAGAAAGTGAAAATTTCTGGAAAAAAGAAAACGGTGGGGAGAAGAACCTTACCTATGGAGAAACAAAGAAAAAATTAAGGGAGACTTCTCATCAGAAAGCAGGCAAGCAAAGAAAGAATTGAGTGAAATATCTGAAGTGTTTAAATGAAAACAAAACAAATACACTATTCTATAATTCTATATTCAGTGAAATTATCCTTCAAAACTAAAGGAGAAAGAGATTTCTTTCAGAAAAAACAAAAATTGAAGGAATTCATCACCAGCAGAACTTCTCTTAAAGAAATGTTACAAGTTCTTTAAGCAAAAGGAAAATGATACACATCAGAAACTAGAAATTACATAAAGAAAGGAAAAACATTGGAATATGAATAAATTAACACAAGTATTTTTTCTTTTACTTTTAATTGATCTTAAAGACAACTGTTTAATGTAATAATTATAACAATACATTGAGTGATTACAGAGTATGGACACCTGAAATGAATGACAACAATGTAATTGTAATAAAAGATAAGAAGAAGGAATTGGTAGCATTCTTTTGTAAGGTAGCTGCAATGTCCATGGAATGGTATAGTGTTATTTGAAAGGAGACTGAGACTGCTTTTAAAAGCATATTGTAAATTTTATGGAAATCACTAAGTTAATTTTAATTAGAGAAGTATAATTGATATGCTAAGAGGGGAAAACCATAAAAATTATTAAAACCAAGCCATAAAAATGTTCAATTAAACCAGAGAAGGCAGCAAATTTAAAAAAGGGGTAAAAAAGGAATGAAAAATAAATGCAATGGCTAGAAAACAGATATGAGCATGGTAGATATTAATCCAAATATATTAATAATAATTTTAAGGGTTAATGGTCTAAATACAACAATAAAAAGGTCAGAGATTATGGGACTGTGTCAAAAAACAACATTCAATTATTTGTTGTCTACAAGAAATCTACTTTAAATATAAAGATATATGCAGGTTAAAAGTAAAGAAGTGAATGAAAATATAACCTTTTAAAACTAATCAAAATAAAACTAGAATAGCTATAATAATTTTAAACAAATTAGACTTCAGAGGAATGATTGTTAACAGAGCTTAAAAAAAGGAATACATATAATGTTAAGGAGGTACAATTCTCCAAGAATTGTACACAACAATCTTAAATGTGTAAGTACCTAACAATAGAGTATCAAAATATATGAGACAAAAACCAATAGAACTAAAAGGAGAAATAGATCAATCCAGTATTATAATTAGAGATTTCAGTTCCTTCCATAATTAATTGATACATGAAATTGGTATAAATTCAGTAAAGATATAGACCTGAATAGCACTATCAATTAACTTGATCTAAATAACATTTATTGAATACTCCACTCAATAATATTTGAATACACAGTTTCTCAATCTCACATGGAACATTTAAGATAGACCACATATTGGGACATGTAACACACTTTAAAAACTTTAAAGAAAATAAATCATACAAAGTATGTAATGAGATCACAGTAGGATAAAGTTAGAAATCAGTAACAGAAAGTTAGCTGGATAATACCCAACTATTTGGAAATTAACAAATACACACACACACACACACACCACACTTTTATATATAATCCATAGGTCAAAGAGGAAATCTCAAGAGAAATTTAAGAAAATATTTTGAACTAAATCAAAATGAAAATACAACTCAAAATATCGAGGTTGCAGCAAAAGCAGAGCTTAGAGGGAAATTTATAGAATTAAATGCGTATGTTTGAAAAAAAAAGAAAGCTCTAAACTCAATAACCTAAGTACCCTCAAAAAAAAAAAAAAAGAAATGAGAAAAGGGTGATTTATGTATAAAGTAAGCTAGAAGAAAATAAATAAAAATTAGAGCAGAAATCAATGAAATTGTAAACAGTAAATAATGGAAAACAAAAGCTGGTTCTTGGAAAAGATTAATACAATTGACAAGCCTCTGTCCACGCTAAGAAAAAAAAGACACAAATTACTTATATGGGAAATGAAAGACTGGTCATTACTAGAGATCTCACAAACATGAAAAGTATAGTATAATAGTAGACTATTATGAATAACTTTATGGCCAGAAATTTGATAACTTAGACAAAGTAAACCAAATCCTTGAAAGACACAAACTACCAAAACTCACATAAGAAGCAACTGATAACCTGAATAGTCCTTTACATAGTAAAGAAGTTAAATCATTAATTAATGATCTTCCAAAAAGAAATAAGGCAACAGGCTCAAATGGTTTCACTGGATAATTCTACCAAACATTTAAAGAAAAAATGATAGCAATGTCTTCCAAAAAATAGAAGCAGAGAGATTCCTTTCCAAATCATTCTTTAAGGCCACTATTACCCTAATACCAAAGCAAGACAAAGAAATTATAAGAAATAAAATGTGCAGACCAATATAGGATATGAATTTGGATGTAAAAATTCTCAACATTAACAAACTGAATCCAAAAGTGTCTGAAAATAATTATACCCTATAAGCCAGTGGGATTTATTCCAGGGATCTCCAAAGCTGGTTTAACATTTGAAAATCAATCAGTATCCACTACATCAAGAGGTTAAAGAAGAAAAATCATTTGATCATATTAATTGATGTAGAAAAAGCATCTGATAGAATCCAACACTCATTCACAATGAAAACTTTCAGTAAACTGGGAATAGAGGGAACAAGGCCTGGAAGAAGCTCCTGGATAAGCAGCCTGAAGGCCTGCAGGTCTAAGACCAAGGAATAGTGACTCCTGGCCAAGAAGGAGGAAATCAATACTGTCCAAGGAGGAAGAGACCTCTTCTCTTGTCTGAATATAATAGCTTCAGCAAATACATGGCTCATTCAATAAAATAAGCTTATCTGCCTGCAAAAAAAAATAATAAAATAAAATAAAACTTAAGTAAATCTGAATAATATATAGACTACAGTTAATAATAAATTGTTAATTTTTGGTTCATTAACTGTATCAAATGTACCATTGTAATGTTACATGATAATAATAGGAGAAAATTACTGTGAGGTATAAGGAAACTCCCTCTACTATCTTCACAAATCTAAAAATGTTCTAAAAATTTTAATGTTTATTAAAAAAGGGTGAAAAGCTACAAACCATATAATTTATAATAATGTGTAATATAAGTATAAACCTAAAAAAGTCAACATCATTGGCAATAAAAATTGGAAATTTAAATTTATTTTTTTATTTTTTTTAAATTTTAATGTTATGTTAGTCACCATACACTACATAATTAGTTTTTGATGTGGTGATCCACGATCCATTGTTTTCGCATAACACCCAGTACTCCATGCAGTATGTGCTCTTCTTAATACCCATCAATGGAGGAGCTGGTTCTTTGAAAGAATTAACAAGATTGATAAACCGCTGGCCAGACTTATCAAAAAGAGAAGAGAAATGACGCAAATCAACAAAATCATGAATGAAAGAGGAGAGATCACAACCAAAACCAAGGAAATACAAACAATTATAAGAACATATTATGAGCAACTCTATGCCAGCAAATTAGATAACCTGGAAGAAATGAGTGCATTCCTAGAGATGTATCAACTACCAAAATTGAACCAGGAAGAAATAGAAAACCTGAACAGACCTATAACCACTAAGGAAATTGAAGCAGTCATCAAAAATCTCCCAAGAAACAAAAGCCCAGGGCCAGATGGCTTCCCAGGGGAATTCTATCAAACATTTAAAGAATTAATACCTATTCTCCTGAAATTGTTCCAAAAAATAGAAATGGAAGGAAAATTTCCAAACTCATTTTATGAGGCCACCATTACCTTGATCCCAAAACCAGACAAAGACCCCATCAAAAAGGAGCATTACAGACCAATATCCTTGATGAACATGGATGCAAAAATTCTCACCAAAATACTAGCCAGTAGGATCCAACAGTACATTAAAAGGATTACTCACCATGATGAAGTGGGATTTATCCCTGGGCTGCAAGGTTGGTTCAACATCCGCAAATCAATCAACGTGATACAATACATTAACAAAAGAAAGAACAAGAATCATATGATCCTCTCAATAGATGCAGAAAAAGCATTTGACAAAGTACAGCATCCTTTCTTGATCAAAACTCTTCAGAGTATAGGGATAGAGGGTACATACCTCAATATCATAAAAGCCATCTATGAAAAACCCACAGCGAATATCATTCTCAATGGAGAAAAGCTGAGAGCTTTTCCCCTAAGGTCAGGACCGCGGCAGGGATGTCCACTATCACCACTGCTATTCAACATAGTATTAGAAGTCCTAGCCACAGCAATCAGACAACAAAAAGAAATCAAAGGCATCCAAATTGGCAAAGAGGAAGTCAAACTCTCACTCTTTGCAGATGATATGATACTGTATGTGGAAGACCCAAAAGACTCCACCCCAAAACTGCTAGAACTCATACAGGAATTCGGTAAAGTAGCAGGCTATAAAATCAATGCACAGATATCAGTGGCATTCCTATACACCAACAACAAGACAGAAGAGAGACAAATCAAGGAGTCGATCCCATTTACAATTGCACCCGAAAACATAAGATACCTAGGAATAAATTTAACCAAAGAGGCAAAGGATCTGTACTCAGAAAACTATAAAATACTCAGGAAAGAAATTGAAGAAGACACAAAGAAATGGAAAAAACGTTCCATGCTCATGGATTGGAAGAACAAACATTGTGAAGATGTCAATGCTACCTAGAGCAATCTACACATTCAATGCAATCCCCATCAAAATACCATCCACTTTTTTCAAAGAAATGGAACAAATAATCCTAAAATTTGTGTGGAACCAGAAGAGACCCCAAATAGCCAGAGGAATATTGAAAAAGAAAAGCAAAGCTGGCGGCATCACAATTCCGGACTTCCAGCTCTTTTACAAAGCTGTCATCATCAAGACAGTATGGTACTGGCACAAAACAGACACATAGATTAATGGAACAGAATAGAGAGCCCAGAAATGGACCCTCAACTCTATGGTCAACTCATCTTTGACAAAGCAGGAAAGAATGTCCAATGGAATAAAGACAGTCTGTTCAACAAATGGTGTTGGGAAAATTGGACAGCCACATGCAGAAGAATGAAACTGGACCATTTCCTTACACCACACACAAAAATAGACTCCAAATGGTTGAAAGACCTAAACGTGAGACAGGAGTCCATCAAAATCCTAAAGGAGAACACAGGCAGCAACCTCTTCGACCTTAGCCACAGCAACTTCTTCCTAGAAATATCGCCAAAGGCAAGGGAAGCAAGGGCAAAAATGAACTATTGGGATTTCATCAAGATAAAAAGCTTTTGCACAGCAAAAGAAACAGTCCACACAACCAAAAGACAACCGACAGAATGGGAGAAAATATTTGCAAATGACATATCAGATAAAGAGCTAGTATCCAAAATCTATAAAGAACTTATCAAACTCAACACCCAAAGAACAAATAATCCAATCAAGAAATGGGCAGAAGACATGAGCAGACATTTTTCCAAAGAAGACATCCAAATGGCCAACAGACACATGAAAAAGTGCTCAACATTGCTCAGCATCAGGGAAATCCAAATCAAAACCTCAATGAGATACCACCTCACATCAGTCAGAATGGCTAGAATTAACAAGTCAGGAAATGACAGATGTTGCCGGGGATGTGAGAAAGGCGAACCCTCCTCCACTGTTGGTGGGAATGCAAGCTGGTGCAGCCACTCTGGAAAACAGTATGGAGTTCCTCAAGCAGTTGAAAATAGAGATACCATACGATCCAGCAATTGCACTACTGGGTATTTACACCAAAGATACAAATGTAAGGATCCGAAGGGGTACGTGCACCCCAATGTTTATAGCAGCAATGTCCACAATAGCCAAACTGTGGAAAGAGCCAAGATGCCCATTGAGAGATGAATGGATAAAGAAGATGTGGTATATATACACAATGGAATATTATGCAGCTATCAAAAGGAATGAGATCTTGCCATTTGCAACGACGTGGATGGAACTGGAGGGTGTTATGCTGAGTGAAATAAGTCAATCAGAGAAAGACATGTATCATATGACCTCACTGATATGAGGAATTCTTAATCTCAGGAACAAACTGAGGGTTGCTGGAGTGGTCGGGGGTGGGAGGGA